>NW_016232613.1:0-1202 GCF_001687245.7 Rhagoletis zephyria | reverse complement strand
ATATACATCTGCTGTTTGATTTCACCCGTAGAATTGTGTAAAGCCGCTATCAAAAAGGAGTTTTACACACGAATATGTGTAAATGAGAAAAATACATATTCATCGTGTAAACCGTGTACCACAAAATTTTAAAAATAAACAAAAATATACTCGATTTATAGTCGCATTTTTAAACAGATTTTTTAGAGTGTATATTTGTATGTGTATGAGTAAAAGCACTCACATCTTTATTTTAGAGTAATTTAGACTCTGTATCGGATCCACGTTAAGTGAATTTCTTATAAATATATTTTAATACGTCAACAGTTTGGCAATATTTTGAATAAAAAACAATATCTGGTGCTCAAACACTTTAAAAGGTATGAACTCGAATAATAAGCATGTTAGTTTTATTGTAACGCTTGTACTCAGCAATCTTCATGACAATTAATATTCTTTTCATTCAAAATGTGCTTCTTCTAAGAAAGGCTTGTCAGAAGGGGAAACATCGAGTTTGCCATTAATATTTTTTTTATATTTAAATAACAGAAAATAAAAGGATGTATGCATTGTATTCGATTTTAAATTAATCAAAGAATCGATAGTATCGATGCTTTTAGTTGATAATACGAGTACCTATAAGAATCGATTACTCATCAGAAAGGTAAACGACTACAACAATCGATTCTTTGAGGTATCGTCCCAACCCTTACTAAGTATGCATAACTGAGCTATAACAAAGAAAGTTGCAACAGTTTTTATTTTTTTCAATCTCATCGCTTTGATTTAGAAGAAAAAAATCAGAACAGTTTTTGTCACTTTCGATACCAGGGCCTATTTCATAAAAGTGACAGGTGCGACAATTGTCGATTTTTCTATAAAATGAAAATTTTTGGAAAACGACAGTGCTAATATGGAATATTGTCGACAATTGTGCTGACAATTGTCACTCTGACAAAATTGTCGTGACAATGGCGACAAAAACAAATAGCTCCGTCGGGAAGCTTTCACAGGAGAGTTTTGTAAATTTATTTATATGGTAGTTGCGCGCATTTCATTACTTTTTAATACTTTGAATATTTCTTAAAACTAAAATAATGCAAATGCAATTTTACATATGATTTACANTAATACTTTGAATATTTCTTAAAACTAAAATAATGCAAATGCAATTTTACATATGATTTACATATAAATTTCATATGACTGGCGACAATTTTGTC
>NW_016232612.1:0-1202 GCF_001687245.7 Rhagoletis zephyria | reverse complement strand
GGCGCATATTTCTGTAGAACATTTCAACCCACTATTTCGCTCCCGTTCGCGTAGTTTACCCTTTTTGGGTGATTCTGCTGACTTAGTGATCTGAATTTTTTTAGTATTCTCCTGGGCTTTAAACTTGGGCCACTATGGATTTTTTTAAGAGAATTAACTTTATTTTAATTGAAGGTTTTTTAGGTAAATAAATAAACATAACATAAATAATATCACTTTGAAACGGGGTGCTCTTGATATGATACTGTATGTATATGTTTTTTCGTATTTATTTATAAATAAAGATTCCCTGAGAAAGACGCGAATGTCGAAAGGTGTAGGAGGAAAAATAAACGTTTATTTTACTTGTAATAACCGGCCAAAAGGCTCCATATACAACACTAAACTTTCAGCATGACCGAAGAAAAATAATTATAGTATAAACATACATATTTATGTAACTTTTTTTTTAACGGCTTCTACAACCTTATATGAACTGCCTTGCTTGTCCCTCTTCCACACAAAAATCTGAAATGTGCTAGTCTTCCACGCAAATAACGAAATGTGCTAGTCTTCCACGTAAAAATCTGAAATGTGCTTCTTTTCGACGCGAATAATGAAATGTGCTAGTCTTCCACGCTAATAGTGAAATGTGCTAGTCTTCCACGCGAATAGTGAAATGTGCTACTCTTCGTAGGGACCGACGATATAAACTTAGTATAGTGATATCTATGTGTAATCAATGATGGCATTAATCGATTGATGTTTTAATCAGTTAGTTAATTCGATTAAATTCAATCTGATTACAGTTAATCATGATTAATTTTAATCTGACTAATCAGTTAATCGTGACCGCGATTAAAAAATTAATTTTTAATCATTAACTCTTAATTTTATCAAGTAGGTTTGGTGATTAATTAAGTTATGCTGGAATTTCCCTGTGTACACAAAGCAAGTTAATCCGGTATGGCTAAGTCAGGTTTTCTCATCCATCTAAGCAATTTGGTGTGCATTTTCATTAAGATATATACCAACAAACATTTTACAAACTAGGTTTGTAAAAGCTCCCAGTTTATGTATTACTAATAACAATAAGGAGAAGCTCGGCCAAACACTATCATATGTGTAAGCGCCAATCTATTATTATTATTATTATTAATAACAATAATTATATTTTTTTTATATTATGTGCTTTTTTTAAGCGTAAAACACAAAATAATTAC
>NW_016232611.1:0-1202 GCF_001687245.7 Rhagoletis zephyria | reverse complement strand
TTGTCTTCTTCTTATTCGCCTTTTTTTCATTCATCAGTCGCCAATGAATGAAGAAAAGCTGTTGCTGTTGAATAAAGGTGCAAATTGAGCCTTTTTCCATTGCCACAGCAACAACAACAAACCTCCTCGTTTCATTAATAATCGGCCGCGTAGTTTATTCGTGAATTACTTTTTCCGAGCAGCGGAATAAAAGTCGTTTTTGCTTTTATTCACAGTCAGGTCGATCCTAGAACACGGAAAACAGAAGACAGGAGACACTGTCCACTGGTCACTGCGGATAAGCAGTTCTGATTGTGACGACACAACCAGTGGGCCAATAAAAAAGAGGGGATCCAACTTGAATGTGGTAGTAGTGTAATAACTTGCGTGCGTGTGTCTTTGCGGGGGAGTACTTGGCTCAATTCTGTTCTGTTTGGTACAATAAAAAAACTGTACTACGGGGCAATACGGACCAGCAGCAGCAGCAGCAGTGAGGCAGAGATGATGATGACGATAGCAATCCAACGACACCATATCGAGGTTTTTTATTATTAATAGTAGTGAAGTTCAGAGAGAACTCAAACCAGACAATGCACTGCAGCGAGCACTGGCATTGGCAATTTACGCACTTTTTAGTGACGGAGGAGAAGGGGAGGAACAGTAAATGGCAAGGGGAGAGAGAGAGAGAATGAGGGGCACTGCAAAAACTGATGATGAAAAAGTGAGGAGGGAGAAATGGAAAGAGTCGGTGGTGGTGGTGGTCACTGGCTGTGGTCATCGACGCTGGTCAGACAAAGCAGCAGCAGCAGCAGCTTTTGCAAGCTAATGTCCTCCTCTCCTCTACACTACCCACTCGCCCTCTTTTCCTTTCCCTTTCCCTAGTGCTGCGATGTGATCGTAAAAATTATACAAATTTCACTTTTATTAACTCATACATCATTCCACGACCAGCTCTCTCTCTCTCTCTCTCTCTCTCTCTCNACCAGCTCTCTCTCTCTCTCTCTCTCTCTTTCGCTTGGAACAGTCGTTCACTGCTGTAGCTAGTGCCTTTGCACGGAAAATGCCTCTTTTTCTTCTTCTTCTTCTGCTCACCACAATGCCTGAAAACAAGAGCAGCAGCAGCAGCAGCAGGACTGCAAATGATAAAGGCATTAAGGCAAAAAGGAGAGGAGAGGAGAGAAGAGGACAATCTTTTTGACGGTATAATAGATAGCCCAAAGAGA
>NW_016232610.1:0-1202 GCF_001687245.7 Rhagoletis zephyria | reverse complement strand
AGATAGATAGATAGATAGATAGATAGATAGATAGATAGATAGATAGGTATACGTAGAGTAAGCCTCGCGACCAATAGGTCACGTCATTGCAACACTGCCCTAAGGCTTCTATAAATTTTAGAATAGAACCCTGGGGTAGAAAGTGTATGTGCTCTTCTCTTGGCCATATATTTATGTACTATGTATCTCTCCCTTCTGCGTGAAACGGCCTTACTACTGTCTCTTTGGCAAAAACAACATACATCACTTCATCATATTCTTAGCCCGTAAAAATGCCTAGAGTGATTCTTAGCCTCTCTTTAGGGAGGTTTATGAGTTTCTTGTATATTTTTAGAGTATAGCCATCTAGCAGGCTCTTAGCTTGACAATGACCCATAACATTTCGCCAATGCAGTTCTCTGGACTTAGTATTTTCCCTTCTGCACACTTCCTTTCTTGTTTTGGGACTAGGGCTGCCAATTCCGAGAGTTTCGCAGAAGAAAAAGGAAATAAGTGAAGTTTTTGGATTTTGTTCCAAGCGATATCCAATGTGAAGACTGTTGAGTTTGGGTAATTTTTGTTAACGAAACCACAGTTTGCATTACCTCATTTTGGGGCATTGGGTGAACTTTAATAAGTTTGTGTTATTAAAATTAAAAGCAAATTACCTTCTCTTTGTGTTGCTTTGTAAATTTCATAAAGTAGCTCTTGCCACAATTTAACTTCCAAAGCATTTCAATTACGCACTGGAGAAGTGTAATCAACTCCATAAATCCACTTAAACACAATGTAATGCAATAAAATAATGCATACAAATGTATACATATGTTAAAGTATATAGATACATTAGGGCGCATCACCAAAAAATTTTGCGGGTCTTCCACATGAATTATAAAATTTATATATTTCAAGGCTTGCGCCAAAATATTTCGGGAAAATATTAAGATTTATAAGGGCTAGACCGATTTGAAAATTACTCCAAAAATCCCATTGTTTTTATTCTGTTTGTAAAATTTTAAACATCATAAAAATATTTAAAAACTAATTTTATTTGCAAAAAACTCGAGTTTGTGAGGTATTTTCAAATGGACCTAGCTCACGCAAGTCTTCATATTTTTAAGCATATTTATTGGGGAAATCTTAATTTTTTTTGTATGAAGGGTGATGCACCTTAATTCACATGCATACAACATAGAAAGCTACACTTCTATATGATAAACATG
>NW_016232609.1:0-1202 GCF_001687245.7 Rhagoletis zephyria | reverse complement strand
AAACAATCGTGGTACAAAGCTCAATAAAAATATTAAAAAATAAAATGTATCCAATTGGATACATATGTATCAAAACGGCAACAATGGTAGTGTTACAGGAGCAGTTGAAATGTTCGCCCCATGTTTCTTAAAGAAAGCCATAAACGTAGCGACCGTTGGTTCTACTTGGTGTTGTTTTGCTCTAGATTGCACCGTTTGTGGGCTTGTTGAATGAATTTATGTCTTGGTTGCATGAAAGATCAAAAAATCTGGATTTTCTGGCAAGTTGTACACCTTATCGCTACATGAATGGCCTTGTTGTACAAACTCATTTAATTTGCGTTTATTTTGTACACTAAATAACCGAAAATGGATAACTCAGCCGAAATAGGTACGTGCTTTCGTTGAATTTTATAAAAGTAAGCCGAAACTATGAAATTGTAAAAATGCAAAATTGCAATGTTTGTGGGCAAAACGTCCAACTTGATTGCGGATTGATTTGAACCAACATTTTCGGCTTGCATTATGTCAAACGGATGTGTTTGCTGTAATTCATTCTATCATTTACTACCATTATGCGTAGGCCAATTCATGAAATCATTTCATGCGTTTGAGTAGAAACTGAATGAATGAACACCATTTCATGATTTCAATTAACGCGAAATAGAGTTTAAGCACTTAGTTTTTACTCAGATCGATGAAATGATTTCGTGAATTGGACTACGCATACATGTGATACTTATGCTTTTAATTTATAAGGTAATTTTATGTTTTTATACTCTTGTTCCCACATGAATATATGAATTTGTGATAAGAATATATGAATTTGCCTTGAAAGATAGAAAGCAAGTAAGAATAAAAGCCGAAAAAGGGAATTTGTCTTCTTTCAACTTAAATAAATGCATGTTTGTTCTACCGACTGTTTTGCTGTTTGTTTAAATTTGTTTTGTTTTCGGGATTACAGTCCAGTAAATCAGAAAAATGCCTTTTTTATTTTTATGCCGACGTTTGGACCTCTTTATTTTGGTCTTCTTCAGGGCCTAATGAGCAAAGAAATAAACATAACTTGTTAGGTCCGCAATCAAGCAAAAGTTTAAATAAACAAGTAATTTTTAGCAAAAAAAAACCGACTTCAACTTTCATATAAAAATATATATATATATATATATCTCGTGATCCACTGATCGGATCTTAACCAGATTAGTATGGGACCACCTCTGAGA
>NW_016232608.1:0-1202 GCF_001687245.7 Rhagoletis zephyria | reverse complement strand
CTCCGAGGCCCAAACATCGACTCGGACCACTATATTTTTGCAGCCAAGATATGCACCTGCCTCTGTGCAGCAAAAAATGTGCGCCCAAATATGCAAGGAAAGCTTAACGTCGAAAAGCTGCAATCACAACAGACAGCCAGAGCTTTCGGTACTCGACTCTCACACCTGCTCTCAGAGAGCACTCTTCAACAAACCGACATATGCGAGCAGTGGAACCACATTTCCCGCTCTTTAGGTACCGCCACCGAAGAAGTAGTCGGATTTCAGCGAGCCCGAAAGAACAACTGGTACGATGAGGAGTGTCAGGAAGCTGCAGAGAAAAAGGATGCCGCCTACAGGGCCACGCTGCGGTCGGGCGCAACGCGCGCTATGTGGGACTGCTATAGGGATATGAAGAGGGAAGCGAGACGTATTTGCCGCAATAAGAAGAGAGATTCCGAAATACCTGAGTGCAAAGAGCTTGAAATGCTGGCCGACAGGAAGAATGTCCGAAAATTTTACCAGAGAGTTAGGCGACTTACGGAAGGTTTCAAGACCGGGGCGTACTCCTGTAAGAACAATAATGGCGACCTAGTAACTGATGTCCAGAGCGTACTTAAATTATGGAGGGAACACTTTTCCGCCCTACTAAATGGTAGCAGCACGGAAAGTTGTGGAGAAAAAGAACCCGAGCCCGCAGTCGATGATGACGGAGTCGACGTTCCACCGCCTGACTATGACGAGGTACGTATAGCAATAACGCGGCTGAAAAACAACAAAGCTGCTGGAGCTGACAGCCTGCCAGCTAAGCTATTCAAGTACGGCGACGGGGAGTTGATAAGGTGCATGGATCAAATCTTATGCAGAATATGGTCAGATGAACGCATGCCCGACGACTGGAATTTAAGTGTGCTCTGCCCAATCCNGCAGTCGATGATGACGGAGTCGACGTTCCACCGCCTGACTATGACGAGGTACGTATAGCAATAACGCGGCTGAAAAACAACAAAGCTGCTGGAGCTGACAGCCTGCCAGCTAAGCTATTCAAGTACGGCGACGGGGAGTTGATAAGGTGCATGGATCAAATCTTATGCAGAATATGGTCAGATGAACGCATGCCCGACGACTGGAATTCAAGTGTGCTCTGGCCAATACACAAGAAAGGTGACCCAGTCATTCGCGCCAACTACTGCGGGATCAGCCTTCTAAGCATAGGTTACAAG
>NW_016232607.1:0-1202 GCF_001687245.7 Rhagoletis zephyria | reverse complement strand
TGTACCGAAAGGACAGAGATATGATAAAAACTGGCTGTATAAGAGGCGGAGTTCTTATTGCCGTTCGGAGGAAGTTTTGTTCATATAATGTTGATTTAGCTAATAATGACTCTCTTATTGACCAACTTTGTAATTGTATTAGTGGGCCCTCTTCTAAGGGTTCTCTTTACTTCGTGGTTTCCTACATTCCTCCAAACAGTAATAATGAACTGTACTGCGCGCATGCTAATAATATTAGCTCATTAGTCACGAATAAGTTAGGAGATAATCACTTATGCGTATTAGGTGATTTTAACCTATGCAACGTGTCTTGGTCCGGTTCGTTTTCAAACTTTGGCCTTACCCCAATGAATATTACAGCATATCAGGAGTCGTATCTCTTTGCGATAAACATCATGTGCCTTTGGTTCTCAGATTTGCTTTTTATGACTTTTTGAATTCACATGCCACCGAAATAGTTGGTTTTAATTATTCTGGGTTCGATTTTTCCATAATAAATAGCTTAATTACTGAAATCGATTGGGAAAGAATTTTGGTTTGCCCTGATGTATATAGTTCTTTCTCTATTTTTAAAACTCTTTTATTTGAGATTTGCGTAAATAACATTCCAGCTATTAAGAAACGTCCACATAAGTTTCCTTGGTATAATTTAAGATTAAAAAAAATAAAAAATCTAAGAAATAAGTTTTTTAAAAGGTTTAAAACAACTGGAAACCAGATCTTCTTAGTTAAATATAAAAAATTTCAAAAGCAATTTAGTTGTTTAGAAAAATTTCTTTACAGAAACTATTTGCTTGATGTTGAATCAAAAATTAAATCCAACCCGAAGTCTTTTTGGCATTTCATTAAAGCGAAAAAATCTAGTTCCGGTATACCATCTGCTGTTTTTTTTCATGACAAATATGCTCACTGTCCCGCAGATATCGCCAATCTTTTTGCTGAATTTTTCGGTTCGAATTTTACCCAGGATGTTTGCACGCCCTCAGCAGACTTTAACTTTACGGCTAATTCATCTTTTTGTTTTGGATCCCTAAGTTTGTCTTTCAATGACGTTGCCAACCCAAGTTAAAACTGTCTGTGAAGACGGATATTGATGGCTTTTCAGCCGTCCTGTTTAAAAACTGTCCTCGTTTAGTTACCCCATTGAAAATAATTTATAATAGGTGCGTTCGTTTAAAATCTCCAGCAGAAACCAACCAACT
>NW_016232605.1:0-1202 GCF_001687245.7 Rhagoletis zephyria | reverse complement strand
AAACTGAATATTTTTATAGTTTCTTTGAACCTTGATCATTATTAAAATAATTTAGTATATATATACATATGTATACATATATGTATACATGCATATATATAACTGACTTCCAAAAAATGTAATGTTAAAGACCACTTAAAACCACATTTATTTTTAAAACAAAAAAAGGTAGGAAACAAGTGCCTGTATATAAAAANATAAAAAATAAAGCAGCTTTAAAAAAGGTTTATAAACTGTAAAATGTAGGAAAACGCCATTTTATAAAGCCCTTTAAACCTACTTTATTTTTTTTTTTATTGAGGATAACTGAAAGTATTTCACTTTTTACACAACGTTTCAGAAATATAAACAGAAATATACGTGCGACTGTATTAGTGTTGCTAAAAATATTAGATTATTATGACATTTTGTCAGCCTTTCCGCCCTATAGTTACGCTTTATACTCTAGGCTCCTCCGAATCTCCTAGCCTCCATCACGTCAGTTTCTAGGTCATTTGAAGATTAAGAAGGGAAAAATTCATTGAATATACTTGAAAACTCATGGGGGTTTCGACTCGCTGAACCCGAATCTCAGGTCCGTTTACTTCCATAATATCAGGTTCTAGGTCATTTAAGGGACAAATAGAAAAAAAAAATTCATTAAAAATAAAAATGTATATACATAGGTTGTTGTTGTCCTGAATTCGAATATGGGCTTCCTTGATTCTTCAAGGTCATCTAGAGGTCATCTTAAAGTCAAATTCGGAAGAATTGTGTTGAATTGTCTGCCTTATTCAATGAAGTTTCCCCTTCAAATGTTATCCAACCTGACGTGATGGAGGCTAACTGACCTCAGATTCGCATTCGTCGAAAACAAAGGGATATATAAATAGTTTTGGTTTTATATGCAAAAACTTTTTGTTTTCTAAACTTGTGTTTTTAACCGACTTCAAAAAAGGAGGAGGTTGCCAATTCGTTGGAATATTGTTATTATTTTTTTATGTATGTTACCGCATAATTTTGGACAACGTTTACCAATTTCTATAATTCTATTTTTAAAGGAAAGGTGGTACCTCCGAGGCGGCCCCATACTAATTTGGTTTAGATCCGACCATTGGATTCGAAGAAATTAACGGTAGTCTTAAATTTCTACATGAGAATTGAAGTCGGTTTTATTTTTTGCTTAAAAAATACTTGTTTCAATAAAAACTTTTATACTTTTT
>NW_016232604.1:0-1202 GCF_001687245.7 Rhagoletis zephyria | reverse complement strand
GGACAGTCCTTTATTTTAACCCTCTGTCCTTTATAATTTTTTTCAAAATGAAAGACGCCTTTTATCCTTTATTTCTTAAACTGTCGTTTAAATCGGCTCTGCATTTTTCAGAGGTATTTTTTTAACGGAGAATATAAAAAATAAAAATGTCCCTTATAAAATATAATGAAAACNATTACAAGTAATTCATTTTTAATCAGAAGCAATTCGTTGTTGGTTTAATTCTGAATTAAAATGTGATAGCGGATGTGACATAACTACGGTGACCATCCGTCCTTTATTTTAAAGGACAGTCCTTTATTTTAACCCTCTGTCCTTTATAATTTTTTTCAAAATGAAAGACGCCTTTTATCCTTTATTTCTTAAACTGTCGTTTAAATCGGCTCTGCATTTTTCAGAGGTATTTTTTTAACGGAGAATATAAAAAATAAAAATGTCCCTTATAAAATATAATGAAAACNACTGATAACCTCCTCCTTTTTTGGAAGTCGGTTAAAAATATATACATACATTTACATCAACTACAACATGAAAATTTTAATTTCAGTGGCGAATAAATTTGAACAAGTATCACAGTTTTCATTATTTATAATTTTATTGCAACTAGTTAAAAATAAAAATATAATTTGAGCTGAAAATGTGATTTTTCGACCGCAGAAGCAAAGCCGTGTATGTACATAATTACTCCTTTCCCCATTTTATAAAAAGTGTTTTTTTTTGAATTTCACTTTATAATAATCGTGAAAAATTGAGTTTTGATTTTTTTGGATGATAAGTTTAGAAAATGGTGACAAAGGGTTATCTACCTCATTGAACGTTTTGATGAGGTTTTGGTAGGGAATGATCAACAACAAAAATTTAGGGTTAGGAGCTGAATAATATTTTCTGCCATCGAGACACTCGCACATTATGATAAAGATATATTTCCGAGTAAATATTAACACTCTAATTGTATACTTTCCAGCCCCAAATGCGTCAAATCAAAACTTGGTTCGGAACAGAATGATGAATTCGGCAGATTCCATTTTTTATTCGAGTTATTTTTTTCGTGAACTATACAAAATTTTCATGTACTCAAAAGATTTACTGATAATGAAGTAGATCCCTGGTTGTGTTAATTTTTTACTTCTTAAATAAAAAAGCGTTTTATTTGTATAAAATATGTATGTCACACACACTTACAACAATTATTTGATTTAAAA
>NW_016232603.1:0-1202 GCF_001687245.7 Rhagoletis zephyria | reverse complement strand
CCAGAATTTCAGCCACTGCTGTTATGCAGCAGGTTGGAGAAGTGAAGGATACTTTGGAAATTTGTCACAGGTCCTCGATCTTATTTCTAAAAAAGAGTTTGTTCCGGCCTTAAAACCTTCCGCATATCACCGGACCGAGAAAAAAAGGTATGATCGAAGCAGAATGTCATTCTCCCAAACCTAAATGAGAACAAAACATTCGAAAATCTTTTCACAACGAAGATGAGAACAAAACTGTCCAGCATTTTCAACGGAAGTTATATAAGAGTAAAAAACTGGCGAACGTTCTCAAAGCGAACAAAACGCGAATAATACTTCCGGGAACATTTTAAATGGGAAGGTTTAAAGAACTTTATCTCAAAAAAACAAATTGCGAACTAAAGTCTCAGGACGCACTGACAGAGAACGAAATGGAAACAAGTCATCTCTCGCGAAGAATGGAAGCGAGATAAAAGTTTTACTCATAGCGCTGCATTAGTTTGAAATGTTTGAATATTAAATTTATCAAAAAAGAACTGAAAGCAAATTAAGTCAACGAAAGACTTAAGACACGAACTTTTCTTGCACAGAAAGTTAAAAATTGCTCCTAGGTTAGCCGGAGATGAGCCTCCAATTAAAACTAACAAAAAGTGTGCTAACTCTAACATGAAAAATACAGATCACCGATCACCAATTCTGCTTGAATGGCATTGAAAGTCTATTATATAAATACATTTCCAAGAGGGTACTTACAAATGTGGTAAGCATTTTTTACACGCTTGGGTATGTACATATGTATGTATGTATGTGGTATAATCAGCCGGATTTGCATTTGTTGTTTTTAAAATGTTACTTCAAGTGTCTCTGCTGGGGAGGGACTTACGAACAAATGCATATTAGCAGGGTGAAAAATGATTCCCATTGAGACGTAATGCAAATGTTTTAAAGTGATTTTCAAAACACAAAAATATGCATACATACATATGTACCATTTACAATACATGCATGCGAATATATGTATGTATATGTATGTACTTAACATACATTTGATGTATAAGTCTGTTTGCCATACGAAAAAAAAACATTAAAATGTCATTAAAAATCATTATTTTTAAGCAGAATCCATTAAAATTAGAGTGCACTACAAACTAATAACAAAAGAACCATAATCAATCAATTCAAAGCAACCGAAAGGCGGGACATCCGCTTGTACTAAGTTTTCA
>NW_016232602.1:0-1202 GCF_001687245.7 Rhagoletis zephyria | reverse complement strand
GCATTAAAATGAGTAAAGAATCATTTTCATCAACTTTTTTGTTATGTAAAAGCGCATAGTTATATCTTGTAAATTGGTTTCAATAATTAATTTTCACAAACTTTTACTTTGAAAAAATACATATTCAAAAAAACTTTTAATTTTTTAACTTTTGTAGACATTATTTATTGATATATTGGCAAAAATTTAAAAAAATCTAAAAAATTTAAACATGCTTTACGATAACTTTGTTAGTGGTTTCCAAAAAATAAACTTCTGAAAAACTTTATATTTATGGAGATTTTACATCATTTTTAATTTTAAGTTTTTGTAAACTCATTTATCAACTGTTTTTTTCTATGACTTAAATTTGTCATTCATAACTTTTTCCTAACGACTCACAAAAATGTGCACAATAATTTAACATATTTTTTTTTGAATATGCAATGTTTTTTGTTTTAACTTTTTATGATTTTTCAATGTTTTTCAAACATTTTTAAAAGGTTTTTTTACTATATTTTACCATAAAAACTTTAAACGTTTGAAAATAAACAATATTCAAACAATTTACAAAATCATTTGAATGCTAAACAATGATTTGCGAGTACAATAAATGGCTATTTGCATTGCATTATTGCTATTAATGAGGGGTGAAAGACTCGGTTTACAGCTATGTACTTTTAGTGTTTCAATGTAGTAAACGCCTTCAAATTACTTCTAACCAATCACCAAAAGTGCTGTCATTTGATAAGAAAAACAAAACGGGCAAAACATAAAATACTTTCTGTTGCCGATGTTAAAAGCAACAGTTTTTGCTTACACTTGTGATCTAATAACAAGCATTTTAGAAAAATGATGTGAACTCAATATAAACAAAAACATGAATTAACTTTCTTTATTAGTTTCTTCAAAATTTGTTTTTTGTTTGCAAATAATTAGTAGTTGCTTTGTATAAAATATAGCATCAAATAAAAGTAAAACGACCACAAAATAGCTATTTTCAATTTTATTAATCATTTAGAAAGATATTTATCATTAGAACAGTGTAGTCAATTTTAAATAACATAATAGTTTGCGTGATTCAATTTAGTCTTTTAAAAAAGTATAAAAAAATTGTCAAAAAAAATAATGTAAATTACCTAGTTTTATTTTTTGCATTAAAGTTGTGTTTTTGTTAAGGGGGGACACCGCGCACTTTTTTACTGCTTTTTGGAACTTTGATT
>NW_016232600.1:0-1202 GCF_001687245.7 Rhagoletis zephyria | reverse complement strand
CGCAGATATTGACCACGTTTCAGCAGCATGCGCGTTGACGCCAAGGCTCGAAGCCGCCGCCGCCACAACCGCACTCGCCACTACTAAACCACGACATAGGTGTCGCTGCATCTACTACACTACCGCGAACAGTAGTCCGGTCACCCCTACCACCTCAACAGCCCGTATCCCGAAGAGAGCAACAACCGACGGTAACACCAGAGGGAATAAAGATTCTCATCAGCGACGCAGATGGACCGGCTTTAGACCAGTTCCCGACAATAGCGGAAAGAATCCGTCGGAGCTTCAGAAATATCACCGCGCGCGCATGCAAACCCCGGCTGAGGTTCAGTACCAAAGACTACCGCCACTGGGGCGCACACGTCCACCCGAAGACCAAGACCCGAGGATCCAGACCACCAATTAGGGCGAGTATGAGGACTAAATGCCCATGGGAAATTTAGCCCACACAAAATCCCACACCATCAACCAAACAGCAACACAAAACAAGGCAATCAGTCGCGCAATAAGCCACAGCAGCAAAAGTCGTAACAATACCCGACACAACCTCTTCGTTGCCATGACAACGCAACATCGCACAGCAACATGTAGCTGCACAGCCACGCAACTTTAAGCACGCAGCCTCTTAAAGGAGTAGCACGTGAAGAAACCAGTCAGTGAGCACGAGACTGTGAACAGGCGGCCATTGGCAAGATGTGACTTCATCTGCTCCGGATCGACTGTCGGGCTTGATTCCATTTCCGCAACTTGACTGTTGGGCTGGATGTCACCTTCTCAGTGGCAGCGCCTCATGTTACACACGCTCTCACCACAGCCGTCGTTAAATCGCGCACGGGCGACACCCGCTCTCCCGACGTCAGCACCGCCGTCAGCAGAGTGACATCAACGGCGTCAACAAGAGCGCTACCCACCGCCACCATCAGAGCGACGCCAAGAACGCCGCTCACCGACGATCAGAGCGCCACTTATTGGCGTGCCTAGAGCGCTACATACCGAAACGAGCAGAGTGCGACTCATCGAAATTGCCGAGAGCCCTACATACCGGTGTCACCAGAGCACAACTCTCCGACATTGCCGTGAGCGCTTCATTCCGACGCGACCAGAGCACCACTTACCGACGTTAGCAGCGCGCCATTCAGCGGCGTCAGCAGAACACTGCCTACCAGTACCAAAGCTACGCCACTACGGCATAACGGGCCAGC
>NW_016232599.1:0-1202 GCF_001687245.7 Rhagoletis zephyria | reverse complement strand
AATGAGCGGCGAATATGGTATCCAATCTTATTGTGGAATGAGACAAAATTTAAAGACGTTAGTGTAGTAAATATTAATATGTGTCGCCGAAAAAGTGGCTACCGAAAACCAAACCTAATCAGTGTGGGACTTTAACCCAAACTTAACCACCTACTCTCCAATTACTAATCCGCCCGTTATTGCTGTCCGGTATTTTGTTGCGTGGTTGCTTGAAGGCGGAGCTCTACAGTTCTGATGCAGTCCGCTGAAAAGTTACATCAGTTTGGAACAGTTTTCTGTGTTGATAAGATATAAAAACCTACCTTAGTCGGGTCCATTCCCAGGGGGCTTTGGCGTTTGCCAAGGTGCGGGCTTGACGACCCCGGGCTACTCCAGTCAAAGGCTGCCAGTCCTGGTGGGATGAAGTGTGCATTTTGAAATGGAGATGAATGTGGAGTGAAGTAGTTGTGTAAGTCGTGCTTGTGAGAGTTGAGCCAGTTAAGTGGGTGAGGGTGAGTTGAGCCGGTCGCGCGAATCTTTCCGGCGAGCATTACTCCGGTCCGTTCATGAGTATGGCCCCTCGGTGGAGTGGAGTGGAGTACTCCGATCTTTTCGTCGAGCTTGAAGCCACCTATCATGAAGCTAGTAGCATGTTTATAGCGTTGTATATTTGGTGAAGCCTAGTGTCCCAGGCCGAATCCAAGAAGCCTGTATCTTTGAAAATTGAGGCTGCAATGACGGTTATCACTTGAGTAATTACGCTTGCGTAGGTGAAGAGCATGTAGCGCCGATTATACATAACTCTGGCCCCTTTGTACCCTTTGGAGTTGTTATAGCGCTGCTAATATATTAGTGTAGAATTCTAGTCGGCCTGACTTTAAGTTAAAGAAGATTAGGTACGACTGGCTAACCAATCTTTCATGGCCCATATATGGTGAAGTGGTGCTATATAAAACCATTCCGAGCTAGCCTGATATGTGGGTCCGGCGCCTATAGAGACATACCAGGTTAATGAGAAAAAATCTGACTATATCAAAAACAGCAGTACCAAAGTTTTTACATTTTACGAAGGCCTTGAACTATCTTTTTATATATATATATATATTCCGCCCAGGTCATAAGATCTGCACTCTCCGTTCGATGTAAAAAAATGAGAAGTCAAATTAAAGGACTTTTCCTGTACATGGTTATGATTAGATTTCACTCTTTGAGAGTTGCCACCT
>NW_016232598.1:0-1202 GCF_001687245.7 Rhagoletis zephyria | reverse complement strand
GCTGTCATAATAAACTGCCCACTGCCGCCTGTTTGTCTTTCTGACAGCGATTTTGCTTAATTTGTGTCGAATGTTTAAGCATTTGCTGTCACTTAGCGGTTACGTCTACGAGTACAAGTCTCTCTCCTTACTTTGATTTACTTTTCTCCAGTGTTCAATCACTCTTGGCGCTGTGCTAATATTTATGGTATTGGATTTATTGGCATGTTGCGTCTCAACGCAAGTCACGGAGTTCAAGTTCTATTTATGACACCTAATTTACATGAAAATATTTCAAATGAACGAGCAACCATTTAATTACCAGTAAAAGACATTATGCAGTTATTATTGCTATAATAGTTTATGGAAGGCTTGAGTTTTGCTCACTAAATCCGGATGCTTATACAACCCAGCCTCTTATAAGGCTGGTGAACGGTCTTTAACTCCTCTTGTGGCAAACTAAATGCTTCCATCAACATGTTTATAAAGATTATCAGGCCAATGCGCTGGTACGTTCTAAAATAGAAAATACGCCTCTATAATATGGAATCCAATATATAGCTGTTATGTTAGTAGAATTGAAAGAGTCCGAGTCTGAGTCTTAACCGGCCTATAATTCCCTCTGTAAGCATATTGATGTACAATCACTTGAACGTAGAAGACTTATCCAGTCACTTACATTTATATCTATATGATCTGGTTAATGGATATACTGGATACTTAAACACATTTGTTTCAATGTTCCAAACAGAATTTTACGTTTTCAATTACCTTTTTATATTCATCCAGTTAAGGCAAATTACTTTACTCTAGCACCAGTATATAGAGCCCTCGCATTAACCCTCGTCGTCCATCCATAAGTGTCGAGTAGGAGGATCTTGTTACCGGATTTTTATCATCCATACCGACGACAATTTAAAGCAGTTCGTCATTCTATCCTCTTTAATATCCGTCGTTCAATCGATCAAGTCCATAGATAGTTCCTAATTCGTAAGCCCCCAAAGCCATTACTTCCTTATTTGGTATCGTGATTGTTTCGTTCGTCGAAAGGGAGCTCGGCTTTCAATTTTATACCGAAACCAGATTAGCACCTGTTGTCAATAGGTATCCCTTTCTTGATGTCCAGGTTGACATTTTTAGTGGCAGTGATTTTGAATCCTAGATCCTCCACTGATTTAAAGTTATATCTGCCATCACCGATGTGTGTTTCAATGCGCTACAAT
>NW_016232597.1:0-1202 GCF_001687245.7 Rhagoletis zephyria | reverse complement strand
TTGATAGTGTTCAATTTCATTGCCTTCCTAAATTTTGCGAAAAGTTAGTAAAAGTAATTAAGCCTTAAACATGAAAATAAATCTTAGAGAGATATTAAAAGTTTAGAGATCCTTGCTTGCCCCTTCTTCACGGAGTCTTTACCTATCCTCTAAGAAATCAATGTCGAGCCTTTCCAGCATCCGTATGAAGGAGATCAAGCTGCAAGCAAGGGCAACCTCAGCCAGAATTTCCTCCTCTATTGATACCGAAAACCTAAACATACACTTGCCGGAAGCAGAGTCACCATTCCAAACAGTTTAGTAGACACTTCTACGAACACAGAGACGAGATGCAGACTTTCTTCGATAAACAACTGGGCCCACGACAATGGACAGCTTAAATCCATGTTCAAGTGTGCCTGCACCAACGGAAGTGGCCCTCTAACCAAACCACAGAGCTAGGCGTTATACAGACACCCTATTTATACGAGGACGAGCTGGGTACTAGGTTTTGAGATGGTATAGCGTTGTTGGGTATTAATTTAAATTTCAATTAGAATGTAGCTAGAATATAGAGCCAAACTGTAGCCGTCGCAGGATGCCGTAAAACGAGCTGAGTAGAGAAGTTTCCTGACTACTTTGAAAAAGTTTGGCTCATTATGCATATGCTCTGTGCTCTAGCTACCACTTACAGCTATGCAATGAATATTAGAGACGTATTCAGAGAGCGGATAGGCGCTCTCAAACAATGGCTTCCAACGCGCTTTATTTCCGTGGTCACCTAAACCTAGCTTTGAGCGCACTGTGAACTAGTCCAGAGCTTCTTCCCTCTTCGCTATTAGAGTTGATGTATACCGTCATTGCCGATGTCGAGAAGCTATATCTAAAATGACAACGTTGGTTGGGAGTGCCAGCGGTTTATTACTTCAATAAATTCAGCGAGGAGATATTTGAGAATTACAAAAAATGCATACACCGCAGGGTACACATGCGTGTAGATGTTAGCTGGTTTAGTACGAGAAATGGACAAACCGCTTAGTGCTGTAATTGGAGCTTAACCCCTTGCAATCACAGCTTCAGCTAACTCGAGACACCCGCGCAGCTCCAGAAAGATATGCAAAGCTACTATACCAGGCTAAACTTCCACTTGTCCAGACTCAAAACTGACATAACCAATATATATAACGGGTGATTTTTTAAGAGCTTGATAACTTTTTTTTTAA
>NW_016232596.1:0-1202 GCF_001687245.7 Rhagoletis zephyria | reverse complement strand
AAAAATCAACGCTATTTCTTGATCCATTTAAAATTTGTACATTGTTACAGTACATAAAATTGATTGGGCTAAAAAACTGCATATCAGCATCTGAATGAAAAATTTTGAAATTTTGATGAAAATATTGAAATTCATAAATTTTTTCTTCATTTTGTATACAGTTTGAAACTTTGATTTATATTTTCATATTTTTGTACAAACAAAAAAAATATAAAATTATAGCTTGCACAAAACTGAATATTANTAAAATAAAAAAGAAAACAAGTATCGTATCAAAACATCGCAATAAACAGGTGAAGTCATAAAAAAAGGCAAACTTTAAAGGCAAATTTTTAAATAAGACCGTGTCAAATTCTTTCCTCTCGCTCGAATTACTTCACCTGATATAATTTCGGCATGGTATCAAGATATAAACAGAAGTCTTTATTCAAATTAGCCGTTAAACCCAGTGAACTTGTGCACAGTGGTATATTAACATTGTTCGCATAACGGTTTATTGTGATAAATAATCGTGATAGATATAGACCTATGTATGTACACATACTAAAATGCTCAGAGGGAAGAGAGAAATCAAGCCCTTACAACGGTGTTTTTGAAAAGTTCAAAAGCTGCGGTAATTCAGTAACTACTGATGGAACATCACTCAAAATTCCAACCAAGAAGAAAGTTTTGTCAGAGAATAACATTTTTTCAATTTTGGGAAATCGTCGTCGTGCGGACCACTTACATATACACATACATACATATACAGCTATGGTCAAAGATTTAGCGGCAAAATTCAAAATGATATTATTTGCAACTCACGTTTATTTATTTTTAATAATTTCTGTTGGAAATATAATTTTTATTTTTAATAATTTTTATTAAAAACAAAGTTCAATCCAAAACCGAAACCACACAAATAAAATCTTCAAAGCTTGCACAAATTTCATAAAATTTATCAAACTTCAAAAAACTGTCATCAAAATATTTAATCAGAATTTTTAGGGTATTCAGTTTGTAGCCTATACAATTTTGGTCTAAAAAAGTGCAACTTTCAAGCAGCAAAAAATTACCATTGTTTTTTTGAATTTTTTTATGTCGAAGGAGTTGCGCAATTTCTTTCATGAAACGCTTGAGTAAAATTTCTTAGTTTTTTTCATACAATGCTTGGTCTCGGCTACGTCTGATAACAATTTTTACTCTTCTTATGATGAAATTCC
>NW_016232595.1:0-1202 GCF_001687245.7 Rhagoletis zephyria | reverse complement strand
TTGCCCTTTCGACGGCCGGACAAATGGTAATTACCACTTGCAATTTGTTTAGAAACGAATTCTATTGTATCTGCCATGTCACGATAACTACAATTATAAATCACGTACTTAATGGCCGCTGATCAATTATTGCACTCAAAAAATAACACAACTTGAAAAATTAGCAAATGCACCCAATGATCGCTGTTCAACTAATGCATGCAAAGAATAACACGACAACGACGACGATCAACTGATGCATGCAAGGACAATTCGAGTGGCTCGCGCCACAAAACTTTTCATGCCTTGGCTGTGGTGACGGCGAGTATGTGTGTGTACATATAACATTTCTATACTCGTTCACGCTAACGCCACTTTGGTGGTTGAAGCGAGCACAATGTGTTGCCGCAATCGTCGTGCGCAATGAGCTAACGGCGCATTACTTGTTATTGAACATAAACGAACGATCATACAAAGCCCGAGTAAATGATCGAGTATACACAAAATCTAGGTATCCGTTGCAGCTCTCTGGTGCAAAAAAATTTAAGTAAATAATAAACGAATTGAACGAAATATAATATCAAGATAATAGATTTTGAAATAAATTTCATTGGTTGAAAAGCGGTGAGAAAATCCTTAACGAATTACATTAATTTATGTACATATGTACATGTTTTTATCAAAATTTTCAATGCATTCTTTGATTCGGTAAAGAGTTCCACCTAGTTCTGTTGTCGATGAATGGCAAACTGATGTTGGTATTTCCTGCCCTTACTAAGTTTCTCATTTTTTTTACAATCGTCGTGCACTCTTCCATGTCTTTTTCAATTGTTTTTATGACATCATATGCTGCTAGCTGAATAGTATGAGCAGCACAACGAACCACAGAAAATACAGAAGCGATTTGGGACTCAATATGGTCGGCCTCAACATCATTCATAGCATCTTCGTTAGCTAAACTTTCTTGCTGCATATCGTGTAGAAATTTGGACGCTTTAACTACATTTACGCCGTTGTCAGTGGTATTGGAATAAATTTGGTTTATCCCAATGCCATACTTGTTGAGACATTTCATAATTTCTTCCTTTATATTTGCAGCTGTATGTCGTTTAGTTGTTTCAATCATTCCTAAAAAAAAAGTAAAGAAGTATGATTGTCGAATACTTATGCATCTAAAACGATGTCTCCACGGCAAGTGATTCGCTCTCCTATTCTTGATTCGC
>NW_016232594.1:0-1202 GCF_001687245.7 Rhagoletis zephyria | reverse complement strand
TGACGAATTCTACTCAGTTTTATTCCATTTTTGGCTTTACTTTCCGTCTGACTGTAAGTGCTATTCAAGCACGAAAAATTGAAAACAATTGCCAGTTTTTCTGATTTAAAAAATTTAAAACCAGTTTTTTTTTCAATTTACCTTTTTTGAATAATTCGAAACCCGGATTTGGAAAAAAGTCAAACACTCGAACACCCTAGTACTGGCCAATGCCTTGAATCGCGAGATACACGTAAATTCCTTTCTCGCCACCTCGGCTTGGAATACCGTGTCATATTTCCCAAAAAAAAAGGGAAAATTGTCCCCGCCACCTTTGACATTCATATGTACATACATACATATACACCAAAACCTGACCCTGTGCCAGGTTTGAATAAAACAGTAAAGATTCTATAATGAGTAAAACCGCCCCAGGTAACACTCAACACTATAGCATCTCCGCAGCAAAGGTAATGGTGACGTACCATACAGTGGCCTTGAAAAAACAAAATTATCTCACTATAAGTATCTCTGTCTGCAGCAATTTAACCCTCACTTCACATTGATCATGCGAACACCCATTTCCTTAAAAGCTATAAGTGGCTTTAAGGATCTTCCCGTTACAGTAAGTTTAGCAGTGCATCAAGAGCTGTCCGAGATATTGTAACCACAGATAAATAACTGATAATGGGTCTTACCATAAAGATATAGATTCCGAGGATACGCTTTGAAAACAGACCCTATCCCTTACGGAATACACGTTAACATTTCCAAAACGCTGTTAAGGCTTTTGAGGTCTCCTATTCAACGCGAGACTTTCATAGAAGTACCATCCAGGATTTCATCTAAGTACTTCGAAAGCAATCTGAATAGTGACTCCTTTTATGGTAGGCGGATTAAGGCAGTCCGATTTTCTTATGCTAGTGAAGAGCACAACACTACTTTTGATTGGGTTAACGGACAGCCAAACTGAAGGAGAAGGTCCTGCAATGAGGCTGCCCTGAAGGCAGGCGCTTGAACTGAACCCCGCACGTGACGTTTTTACTAGGCTCTGCTTGAATCCTAAGGACGATCTAAACAAGCACTGTACTATATGAATCCAATTTAGCAGCAGAGAATCTTCTCAATGGCTTAGAGCTGAGTTGATATGAATTTTTGTCGATAACGGAATATTTCGATATTGAAATGCGTAGATAGATATATCTTAATGTCGATATTGGTAT
>NW_016232593.1:0-1203 GCF_001687245.7 Rhagoletis zephyria | reverse complement strand
AGTCGCATGCTCCTTTGCGATTGCTCCCGGAGTCATCCCAGATTAGTCCAATTTTTTGCTGGGTGCCTATACTCTCGTATACATACATATGTATGTATGTACACAAAAACAACACAAGCAAAATTATCAAAGCTTACACAGTAATACCTTTCTGTTCTCTTCTAGACTTCTAAACTTTGCCTGCAGCTATGATATTTGATAGTAGATTTTCATAAGTGGATACACTCATAAATACCAATAAATGTCTTCGAGTGTATAGGCAAATAAGATTACGATAAATGTGAGAAAGTATTGCCTAAACATATCTGCATTGCCTTGCGATGAAGGTAATAACAATACTCGTAGCAAGCAAATGGTATGACTACGTTTCCAAGTTACGAGTACATACATACAAAGTCNATGAGAATTTGTGCGCTTAAATTCTTAGGGCAACGAATAAACTCTTTGTATGCAAGCAATGGGAATCGGATGTTAGCGAGAATTTAGAGTGCGACTTTTTTAAATATTTATATAAACAAATGACTATTTACAGTACGAAGAGTGAGATACTGATTTCGAGCTTAATTTTTGGCTTTATTTTTTTTAACACTTATAGATAAATTTTAAAAATTTTGGTAAAGAAATGAAGTCAGTGTAATATTGTTTCGGGTTTAATTGACTTTGTTGGTATTAATGTAGGTATGAAATCGCTCATTTACTTCAAAAGTGTCATAATCCAAAAAATACAAATATTGAGTTAAAAACGTTTTACTCGAGTTTATGGTTCTTGCGTTATGACACTATTGGTGTATAAAATATAATACAACGCATTTTAAAATACTGCACTTATTTGTTTTAGTATTGCGTTCATGTTACATCATACATATGTATGTGCATATATATTAGGGTGGGCCTTGAAATATCAACATCACGGGCATCTCTTTATTTTTTCTTCGAAAAGAAAAAATAGAAAAATTTAAAAAAGAAATATTGGGGTTGCTACCAGGGTTTGATTGTTTTTTTTTAATTGCAAAAATTTTACCAAATTATTTATTTGACCAATGAATTTACAAGTTTGAATGAAAATTTTATCAGATTCCAAAAAAAATTTAGACGCGTTTTTGCGATTCAACCCTCTACTGCTCTACTGAATTATGAAAGATATAAAAAAAATTAACTGAAAACAAGTAAGAGCAGCGCTGTCTTCGGCTATGCCGAAGGCTT
>NW_016232592.1:0-1203 GCF_001687245.7 Rhagoletis zephyria | reverse complement strand
TATTGCCCAGCTCGCGGTTAGCCGCCGCCACATTGGCAACAAAAATGGTATGCCACAGCTGCTGAGCCCAGTGGAGGCATTGGTGAAAGTCGAATGAAAGATACGATAGGACCGAGTTGATTGATTCTGTCACTTCATTACGGTGGGATTCNCGATACGGAGATAAAATCGATATTGTGTTTGTGGGTTTGCTTTGAAGCTGGATGTCGACTTGCAGTATTGCCCAGCTCGCGGTTAGCCGCCGCCACATTGGCAACAAAAATGGTATGCCACAGCTGCTGAGCCCAGTGGAGGCATTGGTGAAAGTCGAATGAAAGATACGATAGGACCGAGTTGATTGATTCTGTCACTTCATTACGGTGGGATTCGTCGAGTAGATTGATTTGCTCATAACTCTCCACTCTTTTCAAATACCAGAAAGTGTCCTTAACAGGCAAAGTGAAGAGTGCCATAAAGAGGTGCACAGCGTAGTGCTTGTGCAGATCGATGGGAAGAGGTGGGCAAAGTAGCGAATAATGTGGAACTTCAGCTGTTTCAAGTACACCTGACGACCTGGTAAAAAAAGTTGAAATGATTAGTTTAAGCACTTATAGAATTTAAAACTCACAGTAAATATTTTGGCGTTGGTGATGGTGTTCGAGTGATATGATCGTTGTTGATTTGGACAGGAGTGGCAAAGTGGCGATCAAACTGATGTTTTTGGTAAAACAGCACTAATTCAGCAATTCCAGCCTTGCAAATGAGCTGCTCTGTGATGTTGTGTTTAGTTAAAACTTCACTATAGCTGGCAGTAGAGCCATGGAGCTTATTGCAATTGATGGGTAAGTACTTCAGCGCAGCAATGACACTGCGTTCGGTAAACAGTGCTTCACTTTGAGTCATCCAACGATTCTCAGTGAGGTAATGGGCGTAGGACTCGCTTCCTGCCCTCCAACAAGCAACCATACTGCCCAACATTTCTTTGTTTTTGTCTTCTTTGAGTTGATCGAGTGTTTGTTTGCCATCAATTAGTAGCTGCACATCTTTGACATATGTTCGGATTCTTGAATCAGCCAGCTTGCCGTCTGTGAAACCACCATAAAGAATGGCATCGATAAAATCGTGCACCGAAGAAGTGACAGCCTTCATAAACACCAAATAATTTCGGGCGTTAGATGCATTTGTTGACCGGTCCAGTCCGACAATAGCGTTTCGAATTTTCTG
>NW_016232591.1:396-1203 GCF_001687245.7 Rhagoletis zephyria | reverse complement strand
ATTTTTATTGAGCTTTGTACCACGACTGTTTATTAGGAAAAATTGAAAAGCAACAAAGTCTAAGCGGTAGAATTTACAGCACTATTTCGGAAATCACCACATCTCCTCATCAGACTTCTTTTTTCTAGACTTCAGCAGGGATCGAACCTTGCGTATTCGATGTTCAAAGTTAGAAGCGTTAACCAATGAGCTATGTACATCACGTAAACTCTTGTTGCTAATTCATTTTCCCTATTCAACCAACTACTATCAAGTGCAGATGATTTGCAGCTATTTAAACTCGACAGCGTGGTTGTTGTTGTCAATTCTATACATCCATTTGCTTATTTGCTTTTTTGTATAGTTTCAGGCAGGCTCTTCCTAAACTATGTATTTGTCAATGTTATTGTGGCTTGTTAACATTTTATTTTTAATATTTTTATTGAGCTTTGTACCACGATTGTTTATTAGGAAAAATTGAAAAAGCAACAAAGTCTAAGCGGTAGAAGTTATAGCACTATTTCGGAGATCACCACATCTCCTCATCAGACTTCTTTTTCTAGACTTCAGCAGGGATCGAACCTGCGAATTCGATGTTCAAAGTCAGAAGCGTTAACCACTGAGCTATGTACATCCCGTAAACTCTTGTTGCTAATTCATTTTCCTTATTCAACCAACTACTATCAAGTGCAGCTGATTTGCCGCTATTTAAACTCGACAGCGTGGTTGTTGTTGTCAATTCTATACATCCATTTGCTTATTTGCTTTTTTGTATAGTTGCAGGCAGGCTCTTTCCAAACTATGTATTTGTCAATGTTATTGTGGCTT
>NW_016232591.1:0-247 GCF_001687245.7 Rhagoletis zephyria | reverse complement strand
GTTGTTGTTGTCAATTCTATACATCCATTTGCTTATTTGCTTTTTTGTATAGTTTCATGCAGGCTCTTCCTAAACTATGTGTTTGTCAATGTTATTGTGGCTTGTGAAAATTTTATTTTTCATATTTTTATTGAGCTTTGTACCACGATTGTTTATTTGGAAAAATTTTAAAAACCAACAAAGTCTAAGCGGTAGAAATTACAGCACTATTTCGGAAATCACCACATCTCCTCATCAGACTTCTTTT
>NW_016232590.1:0-1203 GCF_001687245.7 Rhagoletis zephyria | reverse complement strand
TTATGTATGTTACCGCATAACTTTGGACCACGTCAGCCGATTTCGATAAATGTTTTTGCATCGGAAAGGTAGTATCTCAGAGGTGGCCCCTGGTTTAGATCCGATCATTGGATCATTAAATATATATATATNGATTTCGATAAATGTTTTTGCATCGGAAAGGTAGTATCTCAGAGGTGGCCCCTGGTTTAGATCCGATCATTGGATCATTAAATATATATATATACATATATATATTTTTTTAAGTCGGTTTTTTTTTGCTAAAAATTACTTGTTCGTAGTTATCTTTAAATTCCGCACTATCCCGAGTTTCGCTCGGAAAAAAATCCACCCGAAAATATTGCATCCGCCCATAGTAAATACAGGGAAACCAAAAAGTCTGATTATAAATTTCTTTCTATAAGTATAGTCTATATAATTCCATTAATTTTCAAGCGCTTTATATTGTGTCCTATTCAAAACTCATTTTACTGGAATCCTGAGGAGCTTTTGATTGCCTAAATATTTTAAATGAGTCTTTAAATAAAACTAAAAAAGAAAAAACTCAAAATTCCGGTGGCAAAAAAATTTTAAATAACGGGAATTTTTCAATGGTAAAAAACTGTTTACCCAAAAACTTTCTAAAAATTTTGAGGAAAAAGCTCGAAATTTTGGGCGCAAATTTGTTGAATTCTTCTAAATTATAGCTTTAATCCTTAACTTTTATGATTTTGGTTAAAGTGCAAACAATATTCTTTTACAGAAAAAGTAAAAAAAAAATACTTGAAAAACATTGTGAATATTAAGAAAATAAAAAGCGGTTTTTTGATTCACTGCATTTGTCTATAAAACTCCAGTTGTAGTTTTTTGTAGCGGCTACACCAACCCCGCCCAGATCGGCTAGTTTCGTTGTTGCCTTTAGTTTCATCATTTCTGCTTTTGGTTGAAGGAAACCGAGAAGAAGAAGTATGATCCCAAATATCATATCATTGGTTACATAAAAAGTTCCTTAATAAAAAAAATGCATTTTTATTGATTTAACCCAAAAATAACAAATCTATAGTTTTTATTAAAATCACTAAAAAAAAGTTATTGGTAGATATTTTCCAGATTTGGTAGATTTTTTCAAAGTAAATGGTAAATATTTTTGTTCGACTGTGGCAACCCTGATTAAGGGGTTCATGATGCAAGCGTTCAAAATATGATGACGGTATGTCGGTTAAT
>NW_016232589.1:0-1203 GCF_001687245.7 Rhagoletis zephyria | reverse complement strand
AAAAGGTTACAACGGCATTAATTGTAGCGTTTTTGTTGTAAATTTGTTGCGGAAAGAAAAAAAGTGTAGCTTTCGTTTTTTAAGAAAAAATGGTATGTAGTGCTAACTTGACACCTTACACCTAGTCGATAGAATTGAGATATTGAAAAGGTTACAACGGCATTAATTGTAGCGTTTTTGTTGTAAATTTGTTGCGGAAAGAAAAAAAGTGTAGCTTTCGTTTTTCTGAAAAAAATTGAGTTGACCCTTTTTCGAACAATATTTAGTATGTATTGCTAACTTGACACCTTACACCTAGTCGATAGAATTGAGATATTGAAAAGGTTACAACGGCATTAATTGTAGCGTTTTTGTTGTAAATTTGTTGCGGAAAGAAAAAAAGTGTAGCTTTCGTTTTTCTGAAAAAAATTGAGTTGACCCTTTTTCGAACAATATTTAGTATGTATTGCTAACTTGACACCTTACACCTAGTCGATAGAATTGAGATATTGAAAAGGTTACAACGGCATTAATTGTAGCTTTTAACTTTAAAATTTGTTGTGGAAAGAAAAAAATTGTAGCTTTCGTTTTTCTGAAAAAAATTGAGTTGACCCTTTTTCGAACAATATTTAGTATGTATTGCTAACTTGACACCATCCACCTTTGACGACAGAATTGAGATATTGAAAAGGTTACAACGGCATTAATTGTAGCTTTTTTGTTGTAAATTTGTTGNGCTATTGACATTGCCGTGTAAAACTGGATAGTTGAAAGCATTGCTTGGGTATTGAGCTAGAACTGGTACTGTCGGCAAAAGGTCTAGTTCTAGGCTAGTCAGATTTGATTTTCTGCAGGGTATGTTAGAACACTCCCTGATGAAAATCTGACTAGCTCAGAACTAGCGTAGAACTAGACCCTTTGCCGACATTACTAGTTCTAGCTCAATACCCAAGCAATGCTTTCAACTGTCCAGTTTTACACGGCGATGTCATTGGCGGTGGCAATTGTCACCCAGTGCATTACTTTGCAACCAGTTTTTAACCGGTTCCGTTTTGGACAGTTTTTCTTTTATATAAAAACGTATTTGAGATTCGATTTTTGGATATTTTTTTCGATTTTTCTTTTCTTGTACAGATTTCATTTTTGTTACATATTTTATTTTAAAAAAATATTGCAAGCTGCATGCAATAATTTAAATTCATTAAATTTGAAAACTCACAACTG
>NW_016232588.1:0-1203 GCF_001687245.7 Rhagoletis zephyria | reverse complement strand
GAGCTAGTCCCGAAACGAACCTAAACTAGACTAAAATTAGGTATATAATAGCCCTGAAATGGTATCAAATGATCTAAAACTAATTCGAAAATGATCCCGAACTAATATTGAAATCTTTGTGAAATAGTCCTGAACTGGTATCGCATTGATCTAGAACTACGCACATCGTATTCAAATAGTCGAGAACTAGCACCGAAAACGTTTAAAAACTATTCTAAAATGGTCCTGACAAGGTCCCAAAATGGTCAAGAAATGATCCTGAATTAGCCGCGAAGTGGTCCTGAACAGGTCCCGGAGCGCTCCAGAACTAATCTCGAAATAGGGTTTTAACAGTCCCGAACTGGTATCTAACGGTCTATAACTTTTTTTTTGTATTCATTGACTAATAACAGAATAAATAAATATATTTTTTTTTGTATTCATTGACTAATAACAGAATAAATAAATATCTATAACTAGACCCGAAGTGGTCCTGAAATAGCTCCAAAATGGTCCTGAAATAGTCCCCTACACAGTCCGAAAATGTTCCGGAACTAGTCCCAAATTTCCCGAAATGTTTGTGAAATAGTCCTGCACTGATCTCAAAATGGACTACAACTACACACAAAGTATGCTCTGAGTGGCGACCACACACCACAAAAAAATTAAAAAAATCATTGAGAATTTTAAGCAGCACATTTTTGGCTATACTCAAATAGTATTTGCTTTANGAATCCTCGATTTTTATGGATTTAGTTAAAGCAACAAAAAATTTTTACTCGAAAAATATTGCGAATATTAAAAAAAATCACTTTTTTGAGTCAGAGAATATGCAATAATACGACCCAAATACCGTATAACTAGTTAAATAAAAAGTTCTTAAAAACATAACTAAAAATAAAAAATAAAAAAACTAAAGTTTTAATTGAAATAAATAAAAAAATAATAAAACTATAGTTTTTATTTAAATAATTATAAAAAAGTTATTGGTAGATATTTCCCACATTTGGTAGATTTTTTTCAAGTCGATGGTAAATATTTTTTTTCGTCAGTGGCAACCCTGCACTCGACCCTCACACTTGCTCTCTGAGAGTACTCTTCAAAAAACCGACATACGCGAGCAGTAGAACCACATTAATTACCGCCGCCGAAGAAGTAGTCGGATTTCAGCGAGTTCGAAAGAGCAACTGGAACGATGAGGAGTGCCAAGAAGCTGCAGGGATA
>NW_016232587.1:278-1203 GCF_001687245.7 Rhagoletis zephyria | reverse complement strand
TGCAATAAATAGCTATCAGTTTGTTTAAAAATAGATTTAATTTTAGATAGTACTACATATTTTGAGGTGGAAATTATCGATGGCCAAAATTAAAAATTTTTTTATTTTTATTTTAACCCTATAAAAATCCCAACCAGCTAAGTCCGATAATAGATTATTATATAACATTTTAAAGGCTTATATATCCTCTTCTCAGATCATATTCGTTACATACATACACATACATTTTATTTTTTGAAGTAAATCGACAGGTCGCGACCTTAAAATGACCTTTAAAATTTTATAAAAATAGGCAATATAATATTTCTCATAAAAACGAATAAAATTGGGTGGTAGAGTCTGGAAATTTCCATAAAAAAAGAAGCATTTTCGATGGGCGCCCTACTATACATACTTTATACTTATTCACAAAAGCATACTATAAACATATGCACTGAGGAGCAAAACCGAAACAATAGTACATAATGTGAATTTTCTTGCAACATATTCGCAATATATGAAGACTTTTTTGTAATCTAGTTTCGGAATTCACATTTCCAATGTTTATATCATCAGACGGCCTTAAAAACAATAATTAATACAAGCAGGTAAAAAAGAAAATTGCAAAAAAACGTAGCAACTAGATTGTTCCAGTTTTGCATCCGACAGAAAATTTTACCATTTGCTTGACTTTTAATAAATTGGCCATAACCAATTTGAATATTTTAGCTTTTATGGTCATCTTGGGATACTTTTGTCCAGGTTTTAGACGAAATCTGTTGAGAACGCGCACCGGGTTTCTTCAACGTCATGCCCAAGGTCTTGCATGCGATTGGGCGAATTTTCGCAATTGAACAGTAGCATTTTCAAACAATTCCATAAGTTTTCTGTTGAATCAATTCTGGGCTTTACGCAGGTCACTTCATGATTATAAAAACTTGGTCTT
>NW_016232587.1:0-184 GCF_001687245.7 Rhagoletis zephyria | reverse complement strand
TTGTGCTGCAATAACTTGTTCCCATGTCTTACATAATGTCCAGTCACTTGCTTTGTGGTGATAAAACAGTTTTGATTTTGAACCAAAGTTTTTTGGCATTTAGATACCCTCCAATATGCCTAGCCTAGCAAATTACAATTTTTTGTGGTCTCTTGATCTTGCAGACTGAGGTCCGCCCTTTTAT
>NW_016232586.1:0-1203 GCF_001687245.7 Rhagoletis zephyria | reverse complement strand
CCACCACCACCTCTTCTGCGTCCTCATCATCTGCATCAACACCGACGCATTCCTCTTTTGAGCCGCCGGCAAAGAAGCAGGCACTTTCTTCCGCCGCCGCCGCTTCAACTTCGAAATCAGCTGCGGCCATAAAGTCGGAACATTCTGATGACGGCGCCGCCGGTCCTAGCGGCGGTGGTTTTGACTATNACTCGGGCACGGTCTCGCGGTCGCTGCGCAAGTCGACGCAGAATCACTCGGCGGCGATTCGCGAGATGCTCGACGAGCGCCAGCGCGAGTCGACGAAGCGCAAGGCCTCGGCGAAGAAGAACGCCACCGAGAGCCGCCCTCTCACCCAGAAGGAGCTGCTGAAGGAGGCGCAGAAGACGGAGATTGAGAACACCAAGTGGCTGGAAAACTACAAGCTGATTGAGATTGAGCGGGTTAATCGGGCCAAGGCGGCAAAGACAAAGAAGGACGTGCCCGTCATTCGCTACCACTCCTACATTGACACGGAAGAGGTCGATGATGATGGCGAGGAGGAAGAGGCTGCTGAAGAGGCTGAAGCTGTAAAAGAGGATCTAGGAGAGGGAACCAGCAACGGAGAGGTATTGGTAAGTGAGAACTTCTAACTTCTAAATCAAACTTCTAACTCCTTTATCTTCTAGAAAAAGAAAGGCCAAACGAAGAAGAAGGGAAAGAAGAAGACTCGGTCCGTCTCGAGGACGGTAATTACCTTTCCCTCGGAGGAGTCCTTTCGCCGCCACTTTCCCGCGTTCAAGACCAAGGAGGAGAAGCAACTCGAAACGCTGGTGGTGGTAACTCCCAAACTTTCATCTTCAGCTAAAGCTCAGCCCGCCAGCAAAGCAAACGGAGCAAGCACTTCAGCAGCAGCAGCCGCCTCAGCTGAACCAGTAAAACAAGAGCAGTCTGGATCTGATCTAAAGAAGGAAAACGGAGGCACCGAAGGAGCGGCGGACAACTCTACAACTAAATCGAAGCCCTTCTCACTGCTCAGCTCGGTGAAGCTTCCCCGAAGTGGCAGCGGTCCGGTGAGTTGCGTCATCACCGGCCGCCCCGCCCGCTACTTTGACCCGCTCACGCAGCAGCCCTTTGCCGACGTGAGTGCCTTCAAGCTGCTGCGCTACTACTATGGCGTCTACCTGAGGGAGGCTTTTCCCGAGCAGCGAGACCGCCCGGAGATGGTGGAGTTTCTGCGGCAGC
>NW_016232585.1:0-1203 GCF_001687245.7 Rhagoletis zephyria | reverse complement strand
CGATGGGAATGTCAATGAATCTAAAAAATTATAGAAATATAAAGAAGAATGTGAGCGTGATTAAGAGAAAAGTTACGATTATTGATTATTTATGGTAAACCAATAATAAAATGCTACCAATGTATAAATAAGGAAACATTGATTCAGAATATATGTACCTCGGAGCTATTAAAAATGTAATCAGAAGTAAATTGTTTAGAAATTTACTGAATCTACGTTTAAAAAATAGAGAAATTAGCTCAGTGGGTAGAAGTAGAACACTGGTTGTGTGCGCCGAGGTAGACCCTGATAATTTTTACCGCTATTGTTAAAAAAAAGTATTATATCGTTAAAAAATCATAAAAACTGGCCTGAAGCTCAATACTGTTATCAATTATAATATACCAGCCACACGCTTTCTTAGTAATCTTAACAAAGTACTGAAGCGCTACAACTAGTGAACCCGCATGGCGTTAAAATACCAAAATGGAATTTTACCTTCTTAACAAGTTTATTAATTTATCGCCTAATTTTTTTAAAATCGCAGGAATGGTGCTGACCTAATGACATCCATTTCATCATTTTTGATGCAGAAATGCATCTTGATGCTCTAGGAATATTTCTGCATCAAAAAGAAAATTTTGAAAAATGTGTCGCTTACGTTATTTTGGCGGTTAGGGCTCGATATGTATGTATGTATGTATATATAGATAGCTATGACATTTCGAATAGGTCAAATCCAAAATATTGTCAAACTAAAGTTTTCTTGAGACTATTTCATTAGGCTCTCGGATTTTAATATTTGAATTTTGAAATAGCTGATAGGTTAGGTTAGGTCAAGTGGGCGGCTCTGAGAAGAGTTCACTCGGAGGCCACAAAGGCCCATTGCGATGCCCAGGGGTGTTTCCCCATGCCTATCTCAATATGTCTTTGAACCATCTCGATTCCCTGGCGAATCCAAGCAGTCCCTCCAGTGGAGCTTTCCCTAAGGTATCCAGGCTCTCGAAGAAATGGTCCCCGAGTGCTGGACATTCAAAAAGGAAGTGCTGGACGTATTCTACCTCTTCCTCATCTCTACAGCTTCTACNTTTAATAAACTCGATGTTCGTCGTTCGTCGAGCCGTGGCCAGAGCGATCGCGATACTATGCAGGTGTGCAGATTTTCCCACCTGCTATTGGGGGCTGCCTTGGTCACTCTCTCAACCTCCGAAAACAGAAATCGCA
>NW_016232584.1:934-1203 GCF_001687245.7 Rhagoletis zephyria | reverse complement strand
GCTGCGCTTGATTGTGTTGGCTTAGCAAAAATGAAAAAGTGGGAAAAAATCCACGATAATTTACATGTCGGACTTAGCACAGTGCGTAGGCAACTGGCTGAGTCAGTGGGATGGTCGGTTCGAATCCTACTGTAAGAAGTCTGATGAAGAAATGCGGTGATTTCCGAAATAGCTACCACTTCTACCATTTTTTAAAATTATTGTTGCTTTTCCACAATAAGTTTTTCATTAAAAACGGCCTCGAGCTCAATAAAAATTGTTGAATATAA
>NW_016232584.1:463-597 GCF_001687245.7 Rhagoletis zephyria | reverse complement strand
ATCAAGTGTAAATCGTAGCGGAATAGCTGCGATTGATTATGTTGGCTTAGCAAAAATGAAAAAGTGGGAAAAAAGCCACGATAATTTACAATTCGGACTTAGCACAGTGCGTAGGCAACTGGCTGAGTCAGTGG
>NW_016232584.1:0-325 GCF_001687245.7 Rhagoletis zephyria | reverse complement strand
AAATTATTGTTGCTTTTCCACAATAAGTTTTTCATTAAAAATGGCCTCGAGCGCAACAATAATTGTTGAATATAATTGTTATAAGGCCATAAAATAACAAAAACAAATAACTTAAGGACGAGCACACCTAAAGGTTAACCATTCTAAAAATAGAAATATTAACAAAAACCAACAAACCCAACAACCACATTATCAAGTGTAAATCGTAGCGGAATTGCAGCGATTGATTATGTTGGCTTAGCAAAAATGAAAAAGTGGGAAAAAAGCCACGATAACTTACAATTCGGACTTAGCACAGTGCGTAGGCAACTGGCTGAGTCAGTGG
>NW_016232583.1:0-1203 GCF_001687245.7 Rhagoletis zephyria | reverse complement strand
GAGGAAGGTCATGTACAGTGATCGGCTCTGGCGGCCGACAATGAGGCCGGCAAAGGAGGACTGGAGAAGGAGGCTCTGCAGAGGATTCAGCTGGAGGAGGCGCTCTCCGTCCTCGTCCACCAGCGCCGGAAGTGCACTCTGGCGGAAGAGCAGGCGAATGCGAGACTCATCGTAGTAGAACTTGATTGATTTGATGAGGCCAAAGTGTAGCAGAACCGGACCAAAGGAGGGCACTGGGCGGCCATNCCTCGTCCACCAACGCTGGAAGTGCACTCTGGCGGAAGAGCAGGCGAATGCGAGACTCATCGTAGTAGAACTTGATTGATTTGATGAGGCCAAAGTGTAGCAGAACCGGGCCAAAGGAGGGCACTGGGCGGCCATTGCGAAGCACCGTCAGCACCAGGCCGTGCTCGGTGAGGCGGAAGTGGTAGCGTTCCGCGGTGATGTTCGCAAATGGCCTGACTCGTGGGCGATCGTCAAAGGCGACGTACGTGTGGCTCGTCTGCGCCGCGGTCAGTGGGCGGTGGCGCCCTGAGGGCGGGGCCAGCATCCAGGAGACCTGCTCGAAACTGGTCAGGCGGCTGGTCGTGAGAGTTTGTTGTTGTTGTTGGTTGCTCATTTTGAGAGGGGGAGTAGATGACAGTGGAAGTGGAAGTGGTCACTGGAGGTGGTTGATCTTNGGGAGTTTCTGGGTGAGATTTGTTTTGGCATGGCTAGTGTTTTTGGGTTTTTGGAAGGGTATTGTTGGTTTCGGTTTTCCATTTTTGGTTAAATAGTAGAATCTTTTATTTGATTTTCAGAAAATCCAATTCAAATCAAACGAAATGCTAAAAGGAATAATCTAATTGTCAATTTGATGAGGCAGCCTGTCATTCAGTGCTAAAGTTTAGTTTCTCACTAAAATCTCAATCCTCACATCTTTTTGTCTCATAAAGCTTTACTCATCAGTTTTTTACCGAAAAAAAACAAAAAACATTACTTTATCAACACTTTTTATTCAGAAAGTTCTAAAAAGTTTACAATTGGCAATAAAAAAAATTAACTAAAAAAGCCACTAGACCCATCACTTCCGAGATGCGCCTTGAACTGGCGCCTCGGGTTTTGGGACGGGCGCCGGCTTTGGCGGCGGGGGCTTTGGTCGCACCGGCGGCGGCGGTGGAGGATGAGGACGATGATGCACCGGTGGCGGAGGCGGTCGATGTT
>NW_016232582.1:0-1203 GCF_001687245.7 Rhagoletis zephyria | reverse complement strand
TTTTAAAAAAAAGTTATCAAGCTCTTAAAAAATCACCCGTTATATACTAGGAATGTTAATCCCGCGAGGTCCCAAAAATTCCGGGAGTCTTGGTAAAAAATCCCAGGATTTTCGGAATTTACAATTTGCACTGATAATTGACCAGTATTTGCTATATATATATATTTTTTTAATAATTAATATTTTTTTATAAATGTTTCGCTCATTATACAAGTACATATAACACCGTGCGATTGTAAATATTACCNTGCTATATATATATATTTTTTTAATAATTAATATTTTTTTATAAATGTTTCGCTCATTATACAAGTACATATAACACCGTGCGATTGTAAATATTACCCACAAAAATCGATATATTCGCGAAACCATGGGCCAAATATAGTAAAATTGCGTTTTCAGTTTTTTCACTCTGACGTCAGTAATTCAAAAATGATTTAAAAAATTCAGTGATGTGTTTAGAGAAAAAGTATGGGTATCACAAGAGGAAATTCTGCAGAAGTTAAACAGATTCCATTTTTTGGTGAATAATGACTGGTGAGTGTTGAAAATGTCATTTTAAAATTGTATCCCTGAAATTTGCTTTTTGAAAAAAATATATATGTTAAGGACTTATATAAACTCGAGAAAATCCTCGAATGTCGTCCTTTTAACTTGATCAGCTTAAAAAATTACCTATTCGCTCTTGTGAATCCAAAAAATTTAATTATGTATTTTAGATTCTAAAAAAATTGTCTCTTTAATTTGGTACCCATAGTTTTATTCTACAATGCATTGAATTTTTTTAATAATTTTTGGAATTAATCATAGTTTTGATATTACAAATCGTGCGGCCAGAGAAAAAAAATAAATAGGCATGATCCATCATTCGACTTTCGAGTCCCTCCTCAGGTTCTGGTGCGTACCATCGAAAATCTACACATGTCCATGAATATTTTTGCGACTCATTCCCAACCGGGTCTGTAAAACTGAGTCAATATATTGACCGTCATCATCGCTGCTATGTCAACGCTTTGGGAATGCTTTTGCCAACACAACCACACATGTACATACATATGTACATATACATATGCATACAATTATGTACAGATGCTCGTAGAAGCATAGCATAGAGTGCCATTCGATTTCAGGCGGAAGAGCATTTTGCATCTAGGCTGCAGGCGATTAAAATGCTCCAACTACAAAGGCACAAGGCAAATA
>NW_016232580.1:0-1203 GCF_001687245.7 Rhagoletis zephyria | reverse complement strand
AATCATAAAGAAAATTACTCAAATATTTTTGTTTTTGGTTAATCAAAAACTTGATTACTCGAGTAACTGAACTTTTGAGTAATAATAATTTACAATTAATCGAATAATTGAGTTATTTACTTTATGATTAATAAAAATTTTGAATAATCAATTAATCGCACAGCTCTAATATGAATTCATTCCGAAGCATAGCTATATCATGGGTAACTTTTGATACTATGCGGGAGACAGAAGCTTGTGATAAACAATGAACGTCTCCATTCATGCGTTCCATACAACCAGTGGCATAATATCTCAAAGTCAGTAAAACTATAAGTTCAGCTGAAACTGCGTTATTCCTAAAAGAAAACTTGAATGAAAATAATCTACCAACATTTTAGGTAGAATTCCTCCAAACTCCTGCCTATCGTAACTCGGCACAAAAATTTAAAATATTGGTTCCATACGTCATGCGGACTGCGCCCCTCGTGCGGATGGGCGGGAATGGAGGGTAAAAACCGTTGGGATATTATTATTATAAAGGATATTCACCAATTGGTTTTCGAAGATATTGATGGTCGAATTAATTCAATTACTTGCCAAACTGCTTCTTTACTTACTACTTTGTGCTATACGCCTGAAATAAGCAGGGATGTCTGTTGAATACACGTTCACGTCGATGAAATAAAAAGCTCCAGATTTGTTCGATTTCTGCATCGCTTTTAGTATCAGATTCTGAGCTTGTACTGTGTGAAAACATGTTTTAAATAAATATTAACATTTATTTTTAAACTTGATTTTATTTTGTAACGTTTTTCCCACCTTTTTTCTTGCGTCAAAATATGGATTTCATTCCACAAAAAAAAATTATTTAATTTGAGTTTAACTATGAGAATATCAGAGTTTCAACTATTGTTAACTTTATACTATGAATACAGAAATCAGTAGTTAAACTCTGGTCCGTAGTTAACTACGCACTGTGAATTTGGGCCTCAGAACTATAGAATAAAAACTAATTTAAAATGCATAATATGCCTTTTTCCAAGCTCACACTCAACTGCGTGCGTATGCAAAGCATTCGCATGTAAACGACAATTTTTGACAGACGTGTGTGAGCGTCCACAAATGGAATTCTTTGCATTTGAGAACGTACACGCTCGAGCTCGCATCGAACTGTATGGGCCTGTGCCAAATGATAGAAAAGAGAAAATTTTGACGGATCAA
>NW_016232579.1:1019-1203 GCF_001687245.7 Rhagoletis zephyria | reverse complement strand
TTCAATTCATTACAATATTTCCATCAGAAACCATTCTGTACTTTTCAATGGATAGCAAGTCACAATAAAATGAAAAAGCAACAAAAACACTTTGAACCCGTAGTTATTCTTTATTATATTCTAGAAAGTGAGTAAAACTTGTTATAAATGTTCTAGTGTTCTAGTGTTCTAGTGTTCTAGTGTT
>NW_016232579.1:639-918 GCF_001687245.7 Rhagoletis zephyria | reverse complement strand
TTAGATGTTGTTTAACATAATCCTCAGCCGACAGTGAAACACTAACTGTGCACTGTTCAATTTTAGCTTCACTAGGTTTAGTAGTTTTAGGATCTGCAGAAGTACAACCTTTCTTTTCTCCTTTGAGAACTATCGCCATACCATCTTCACTGACAGTATTATGTCCACTTTTTTTCTTGTAGGGCATTTTCTATAAATAAATTAAAATTAGTAAAAAATTTACATTATTGAGATTGAAACTTACTTTTAAAAGTTAGAGAAGTTTGCAAAGAGAAAATT
>NW_016232579.1:369-582 GCF_001687245.7 Rhagoletis zephyria | reverse complement strand
TGTCTGACAGGAAAACTACCAAAAGAAGCAAAAAAATTTTGCTTGTCAAACAATTTAATCAGAAAAACAACCACTACATCCTATTGCACACATTAGATTTATGCCACTTTGAACACTCGATTTCACTCACGTAAGCAATTCGCATTGATTAAATTTTTCTAAGAATTAAATGACAAAACAAAAATGTGTACTTTTCTTATTTGTTTTAAATCT
>NW_016232579.1:0-188 GCF_001687245.7 Rhagoletis zephyria | reverse complement strand
AGATTTATGTAATCTAATTAAAAATGTAACACTTATTAAATTTGAGGCTGACAATACAATTCTAACTTTTTACACAAAACAATTAGTAAACAAATATTTAATTTTATCTGGTAAATTAAAAAGAAACAATGGTAAGAGAATTAAAATATTAAAATTTTTAGAATCAAAAGAATTACAAGAGGCTACTA
>NW_016232578.1:0-1203 GCF_001687245.7 Rhagoletis zephyria | reverse complement strand
GCAACACTGCGGCAAGTGTTACGACGAATAGAGTTCAGTTGAAGGCCAAAGTGGGGAATTGAGTTCAGGATATACATACATACACACATATGTACATAGTATGAATACACGATGTGTTGAAAGACTTAAAGTGCGTTGATGGTACGAGGGAAAATGTGTGAGCAGAGATTTGAATGTACTCGTGTAAGGATGTGCGCAATTGAATGCGGAAAAATAATTTAGCACAAATTCACTATTTTTCCACGCTTGTATTGTGCGTGATATAGTAAATATGCATAGATTTTGGCATACATTTCATGTATGTACATTTATACATAGTACTTTACTTACAAGCGCTTACTTGTTTGATAAATGTAGCACTCTATGAAGCCACCAACAACTGATTGTGTACATATATATTGTAGTAACATTACACTTGGTTGCTCGCCATACAAAAAAGCTTGCAATTTTAAAATTTTTATAATTTTTTGAGATAAAATATATCTATTTTAAAAATTTTAGGAAAAAGTTAAATTCTTATCATTCTAAATTTTTGGATTTTTGTGAAAAGCTGTTAGGCCAGAAAGCACTTTATATCATTTTGCTTACGCCACAAAGCACTTGTATATCATTTTCGAGAGATACAGTTTCGATTTCTCGGGCGGATTTTTTATTCTACTTAAATTTTTTTCTTTATATATTTTTTTTATGTCATTTGATCTTTAGACATTTTTTTTTTAATTTCACTTCTTAGTTTTTTTTTTTGTTTTAGGGTGACCTTTTATATAAATTTTTCCCAACGTTCGCTTAGCTGATATGAGGGTTATCCATTCAAAAGTAACTCTCAGTTTTTCACGGGCCAATTGCTTCTTAGGATAATTCAAAGTATACTCGTTCTCGCCAACTGGTCGGCCATAAAATTCATTGGCAATTTCACTGGTTTTGATAGCCATAAAAGTACAGCTCAAAAATATTTGTGAGAGACCAAGCAATCCGTGGAATGTTGTGAGCAGGGAACGGATTTTTAGGACCTAAAAACCTATAAAAACGGCAATATAAAATAGCGAAAAAGGCAGGAAAAGGCACTAGGTATTGCAAAAAATGCAAAATAAGGCACTAGAAAAAGTCAGAAAATACGAAGAACAATCAAAAAATACATTTATTTTAGGAATATATATATTACAAGTAAAAAGAGAAAAACTATGAACTAGTTTCTTTATATGA
>NW_016232577.1:0-1203 GCF_001687245.7 Rhagoletis zephyria | reverse complement strand
TATCAAACATTGTTGGAAACATGTCAACTATAATTAAATTATTTTCTTAATTTTTACAGTGCAGTTTAATTAAGCAAGTCCCAACGTTATGTAAAAATCTTATGGAAATCCTTAAGTATTTTGTTTGAATTGAAAATTCAGTACAAATCAGTACAAATTTAAAAAAATCAGGACANTGAATAAAATCAGTACAAAAGTTGAAAAATCAGTACTGTACTGATAAAATTAGTACGTCTGGCAACCGTACCTTAGTGGCATGCAAATTTTAAAATGCGACTTAGTCTTTACATCAAAATCGTGATTTTCTCATTATTTTTGACCAACTTCAAGGGTATCTATTCGTCGGAAGATTTTGTTTATGTATGCCAGCGCATGACCGATTTCGATAATTCTTTTTTGTAAGAATTTTTTGCTCTTTCCTTTGAGGAATTTCATTTGGAAGGAGGAAATTTTGAGCGACAAGAGTCCAAAACGAGTGGCTGTTAGAGATTAAGCGATCGTAGTAGCATATCGTCTTGTTGCGTTATTTTTTGCGTTTTTTGGGGTTGCGGCTGGCATTTTTATTGTTGAGATTGTTGGTGTTGCATTTGTAAGACTTGTTGTTGGTTATGCACCTGTTGTTGTCCTCCCCCTATAGGGGGGTGCGTTTTATAGGCATTTTCCCAAGGCATATTCAACAAGGTAGAAGTGACAATTCAGTCGAGCTCTCTCATACCTGACTGTAATGTCGAAAAATGTAAACAAAGAAATTAACCCTTTGCTATGCATTTACCATATTTGATAGAACTCAACATCTTTGAAATGAAAGTTTTTGTAAATATGAAAATATTTAAAATCTCTTTAGAACAGGGACCCCAAATAACGATTATCCTTTGAAATTTCAACTCAAAAAATCACGCGGAAAGAGAAATGCTACGTGCATAAGGAGTAAACCAATATATTTCTTATTACTCGGAGTACCTTCAGCCGCACTGATTTTTATGTTTTAATTTTTATTTATAAAAATCAAGTTTAATCATCATATTTTGAGTTTTATTTTTTACTCAGAAAATAATCGTTAGGTTTTGAGTTTTATTTTTTGCTCGGAAAATAATGGTTACGTTTTAAGTTTTATTTTTTGCTCGNCGCACTGATTTTTATGTTTTAATTTTTATTTATAAAAATCAAGTTTAATCATCATATTTTGAGTTTTATTTTTTACTC
>NW_016232576.1:0-1203 GCF_001687245.7 Rhagoletis zephyria | reverse complement strand
AGACTTTCTTACTTGTTAATTTAAAAAAAAATGTGATTATTATTTTAAACTTTATCCGCCTTATTGGATTAAAAAAAATGCCACTCATAATTCAAAAGTAAATACATTAGCCGAATTTTAAAGTCTATAGCCAATTTTTTTTTTACCTCAACCAATTTTGCATAAAGGGCAGGGAGGCTCAGTTGACAAAGAATGCCTCATATGTACCATGAAATAATCTTCGTAAAAATCTGTTTTTCTTAAAAATCCTAGAGAGCACAAAATAGCAAGTGCATGATCTTGCCTTTTTAGTTCACGGGTGAAGCTACTGACATTATGTTTTTGGAGCTAAATATACTCTCGGAGTTGGTGGTTGCGGTAATCTACCATCCGAGTATGATGAGGTGAAACTCCGACTGTCCCTGTCCGGCCTAAAATTACACCCAAACTCATACGAATTTGTTTGGTGGTGACTGAGATGGCTCCGCCTTTCTTCCGCGCATGGCCTAGGTAACTAAGGTTTTATTTTATGGGCAACTATGCATCTAAGTTATGGATGAATGATCATCGAAAACCGAAAACCAAAAACGCAATGAAGTTAACTCTCAGCCGAATTTGAAGACTGGTTCAGGAAAGAAAATCAAAACCAACTTAACGCTATTACTGCTGAAATTTGAACAGCGTAGTATCATCGAAATCAAGGCCAAAGTCGCTATATCGGGCAGACAAGTCAAAAGGCACGAGACAATCAAGAGATTCATGACTCCTTCCAGAAGGAACTCCGAAAGACTCCATGAACTAAGCCGTTAGAGTATTAGAACTCTTACTGGCTACCTGACAGAACATTGTAAGTTAAGGTACTATTTGAATAAAATTAGGCTTTCCGCAGATGCGGACTGCAGGTTTTGTGGGCTTGTGGAAGAAACCCCAGAGCATATTTTGTGTAACTGCCCACGTATCGTGAATGGCAGACTGATAGAACGTGGGAAACGATGATCTTCTCCATTCAAAATTTTGAACATGGCGCCCTTCAAAGTGCTTAACTTCCTTAACAAATAGCCTGATTACAATTAGGGTTTAGCACAAAAGATCCTTTTTAATCGCTGGGTGAGTATATCTGAAGTAATAATAATAATAAGAAGAAGTAGAAGTAGAACTCTTAATGAATGTTACATGTTTCTCCTTATTCTCTACAAGTACTTATTTAAAAACATGTTTTTTTTT
>NW_016232575.1:0-1203 GCF_001687245.7 Rhagoletis zephyria | reverse complement strand
TTGTTGTTGCTTTCACATATAAAATTTTTTCGTTAAGCGACCGGAACTCCTCGAACATAGCAAGCAGCGAAGTGGCGAATCGATGACTGCTAATGAAACTTTTTATGTTACAAATGATTTTCTAAATACAGTGTCATAATAAAGTATAAAGTAGATTTTGAGTTCACCAACACTTAATTGACAATATCTTAACATGGGTTTAACTTATTTAATTTCGTTTCTTTATAATTTGCAGTGGCAAAGGTTGGTCGTGTGTTTCTTGGCCATATTTATAGTGCCCTGTTTAGTAGATTTATTTGCAATACTTTTTAAAACTGGTTTAATCTAAATGCAGACTTGTCATAACCGCAATCGTAGACATAACTTTTGCGTACCATTTTTNACTTACTTTCTTAAATATTAGTTTTGCGTATTATAGTTATGTACATTTACTTCGCTGTAAACTCAAACGAATATGAGGTTAGGTGATTGTATGTTACAATTGAGAAGCGGTTTTTCATATTCTTTACAACTTTGTAAAGCGATCTGAAAATGCAGCTTCAAATTGTGGTACATACGTACTATACTATGTAACAGAACTAATTACAGTCCCTATCATCTGCATCAATTTTCTTCATAACTATATTTATTTTTTTTTTTGTAAATTTGAATATGAAAAAAACCATGTGTATGACGGATGTTACACATGGATGGGTCCTCTGAAATAACGACACAGTTCAAAATTCTAAAAATTAAATCACTTACTACTGTTAAGTGGCCCACGTCTCTAATTCTTACTAAAGTAAGGAGTAAGCACTAATACAGTATGTATCAGATATTAGACATGGATTAGACAAGGATTAGAGACATTAGCCACTGAACAGTAGTAAGAGGTTTTATTTTTTGAATTTTGTCATTTTTGCAGAGGACCATTGACATGCACATACTTATTTCTACTTCTTTTCAAGTTCAGATTAAATTGCCCCCATTCAATCTTTCCATACTCTCTGGATTTCACAAATCGAGTAAATTTTGCATGCAAGTAAATCGCACGATTTCGGCTCGAAATCGATTTGTGCAAAACCAAAAAAGAAGCGACAGTACCTTTTTCATAGCAATTTTAGGTACAAAGTATGTACCTTGAAAATGTATGCAAATGATAAGAGTTGTGATTACTTATGCTTGATTTCCACTAGGCATTAAATGGCAAAAATGACAAATGAC
>NW_016232574.1:0-1203 GCF_001687245.7 Rhagoletis zephyria | reverse complement strand
TGGGTGCCGTAGAGGAAGTAGCCGACGGAGAGCGGCGGGTGCAGCAGCTCCCGCTCGCCCTCTTCCGGCACCTTGAAGGCGGAGGTGCGCGGGAAGATCTGCTCGGTGCAGGCCAGTTTCTGGCTGACTGCCTCGGCCAGCAGCTGCAGCAGCAGCAGCTGACGGCGGCCCGGCAGCAGCGGTCCCGGGAGGAGCGGCCGGACGGCAAAGGACTGCCACACGTCGTGCCCGCCCCGCTGGATGAGCGCGTCGAGGAGCGAGGTGAGTCGGGGGGCGTCCACCCAGGGCAGCTCCTTCCACTGGCTCTTCTTCTCCTTGCCGTGGGTCCACTTGAGCTCGTAGAAGGCGCGGAAGAGGGCGACCAGCGAGTGGACGGCCGCGCTGACCTGCTCCAGGCGGAGGCCGGCGCGGCGCTCGGCGGTGGCCACCGTCTGCAGGTTCTCCATCAGCAAGTTCACCGCCTGGCCGTCCTCCAGCAGGCTCACCAGGTCCTCGTACTTCTCCACCAGGGCGATGGCCAGGGCGGTGGCCAGCGTCAGGTTGCGGCGCATGAGGGCCGCCGTGAGGCCGATGATGGCGCCCTTCTCGCACGCCAGCTTGCGCCCCTTCTTGGCGTCGCTGGGAATGGCGAACTCCACCAGCGTCTCCGAGCGGTAGGTGAGCTTGAGCGAGCTGCCCTCCGCCTGGTCGTCCAGCAGCCATCCGCGGTTGATGACCTTCAGCTGCGGGGGGCCATGGGCGAGCTGCGCGGGCGCCTTCACCAGCAGGCTCTTCCGCTCGGCGGCGTCCATCTCCTCCGGGTCGACGTTGCGCTTGAAGGCGACGAGCTGCTCGGCCATGGCCAGGGCGGTCATCAGGAAGCTGAGGAGCTCCTTCTGGGCGGCCACTGGCTGCAGCTGTCCCTGCTGCTCGTTCACCAGGTTGACGACGGCGTAGTGGAGCCAGCTGGCGGTCACCTCAAAGGTGGCGTCGTGGGCGGCGGTCAGCTCGGAGACGACGGCGCCAAAGAAGGCGTACCAGAAGGCCTCGTGGTGGCTGACGTCCTTCAGCTCCCGCAGAGGCTTCAGTACCTTCGCGTCGATCAACTCGTCACACTCGCTCACCACCAGNGTCGAGAGAGAAAGGGATGAAGTGTGCGAATGCAAGAGAGAAGATAGACAAAATAGGGGCAAACACAAAGACAAAACAGGGAATGGTATCAAA
>NW_016232573.1:0-1203 GCF_001687245.7 Rhagoletis zephyria | reverse complement strand
GAAATTGTGTTTAAACACTAAATTTCATACTATTTGCGAACTAATGAAGTTGAAATATATATTTGGCTACTACATTTATTTTTATGTGATTTATTTGAAATAAAATTTCTATATCTTCAAAAAGGGTTCGGTACCCTGCATATCAAACTTCGCAGACGAAGCTTCTGGGGCACCCTAATAAATGTATATAATATTTGCCACTGTTTATGTGTTTATTTGTATGTAATCACCTAGGCTCATTATTGCATAACTCTAGGTCTGAATGCCAATAGTCAACTGCCTTCACCACGGAGCGAACGAATGAATGAGAAGCGAGTGAATGAATGAAGCAACGATGCAGACTGAATGTGTCAATGGCCCAGACAATCGCCGGCAATATGGACAAACAGTGAGTGGAGTAAGTGAAGTGCAGTGTAGGCGAACTATGGAGTGATGCGCTCAAGTCGTTAAACATATGGAAATGCAGCAAGCGAAATGTGCAACAAAACATTTAAAATTAAAATGATAGGCATAGCATAGAACATTCGAAACTTTTTTTTTGTTTTTTTTTCAGTTCTTTTTTTGTTCGTTTGTACATATGTGTGCTAATAACTAAATTATGCCCATTCAAAAGCCCACAAGTACTGCTGAGTTTGCCATTAACTTACTCACCCAATTCTGCTTTTGTCATAATCGACACCAGCAACTTGGGCGTTTTGCCGTTGAACTCAATTAGGTTCACTTCCTACTTTGCGTGGTTGGTGTCGAAAGTTTGAAAGTGTCTCCAGCTACTTGGTCCCAAGCTTGTGCCATTGCACACAATATGTAACGATGCTACTTGAGCAGCGAAATGATATTCAAATGAAATGGAGCGTTGGACTATGTAATGTTGCATGGTTCTAAGCGCGCTTAGTCTGCCAGTGCAGAGCGCTACTTACTGCCTCTTTTCTGCTTCGTCTACATCCAAAACACTCGGTTGCCTGTCATATCAGCGGAAGTGATCGCACAGCAATTTTTCCAGTGAAAATTAGACTTTATCAGCGCATATCGCGATCGACTGACTGTGCCTACGGGCTATTGTTGGGCTCATTGATAGGCAGCAAATGTGATGCAGCTGGTGTTTTTTTTAGTCTCTTTTGCTACTGTGCAATTAAAATTACTGCACTTTTAATACACACGCCGCACAGTGCCGCGAAGGTGGACAAAAATACAAAAATCGACTGT
>NW_016232571.1:0-1203 GCF_001687245.7 Rhagoletis zephyria | reverse complement strand
CCTAAAGGGGCATTTCCTTAAACTCGTTAAAGTCTTAAACTGTGTAAAACTCACAATGATACGAAGCTGTTATGGGAATGCCTCCTTGTGAAAATGTGTGAATAGGTGCGTAAAGTAACTGTTTGATAGGTTAACCGGGGTCTTGTGGATAAATTTTTGTTTTGTAATATTTTTTATAACAGCCCGATAGCTCAAAGGAAAGCTAAAATATAATTAAGAACTTCGATAATTTACAGACAAACCAAGTTAATACCGTATTTTTTATTTATTTATTTTTCTTTATATTTTTTTCATTATTTTTGTATAAAATATTCGGCCCCGGCGACACTGAAGTTTACGTGGTTGTTTACGCATCAAACTTGCCTGAGCTCCATACAAGTTTTTATAGTTCTTTTACGAGGCTCGTAAACTTAAGAATAGTATGAGGGAATACCCCCAATAATAAATAATTAAATAATTAACTGAGGAGGTGGGTGTGTATTTTTCAAAGGCTATACATAAATAGAGTTCTAGATTCTAATTTACATATATTTTTAGTTTAAAAGATTCTTTCCTAACATACATATCTTATACATTTTTATTAAAAAATATTAACAGTTATTGGGTAGCAAAACTGGCGCAAAATTGATCACTTATGCTTTTGAGATTTATAAAAAATTTTGAATCTAAATGAGGTGAAAGCTTATACACTTTAAAATTTGAAAATTTGATAGGCTACTTGGTTTAGAAAGGATTTTTTACTATCACTTTGAATCAAGTATCAAAGCTATCTCCTTCTGCCGTGGGTAAGCAAATGAAAATATTGTTAATTCAAGGACTTGAAATCTTTAGAAAATCTGATGAAATGGCGCGAAAAACTGTAGCAAATTTATTTCCAGAAATGAAAGACTTCAACAGCGAACTTCATTCACAATAAAAATACAAATCTGGTTAAGAGCAAAAGCAAAGAGGAGAAACGGTGTTGAAACAATGCAAGAGTTTGAAAAAGAGCAATCAATACCAGCCAAAAAGCGCCAAGCGCTGCAAAAGCCAAAAGTTTTGCATTGGTTAGCTGCGCTTCTAGAAAACAGTTGGCAAACAAAACTCCAAGCGTTCGGTTCGGTCCTCTTCAACAATTCGAGCTCAGGTTTGTGTATCGCGATCTTTTTTTTTTGTAACTTTTTGTAACGCATAAAACGCGAGTGCCCAACCGGTGTTGTGGCT
>NW_016232570.1:0-1203 GCF_001687245.7 Rhagoletis zephyria | reverse complement strand
AAGCACTCGGGCACAGCTGCCCATTGTGCTTAAAGTCTAGAGTGAGTATAGGGTGGGGCAACAGGTGGACGTGGGAAATCTTTATTCCACAGCACTCACTTTTTTATAAAGCTTAGTTGTCTTAATCGTAATTTGAACCAAAAATGTACCACCTCAGTCTGCGTGGGTTGAATAGCTTGAGAGAAAATTCTCTGCACTGCACTCATCGATTTATAGTCCCCATGGATTGTGTTTCGCAATCAGTCCAGTAAATCCGTTGGCAGCAATTCCATAAAAGCGTTAAGAGCCGCGTCTGATGTTGTACTTATGGCGCCTGTTGTGCCTATGCACACACTCCATTTTAGCCCGTTTAACAAAGAAGCTGACTACAACTATGTATGTAGATATATCCAAAGTGCGATAGCCAGTCACAGACCTTAGCTGTTACTATAGACTCTCCGACCTTTTACTTTTCTTTCTTTTTGAAGAACTAGAAGACTATGTGTCCTTACAGATACCTTTCTGAGAGATACTGCTGACGCAATCCATCATCCGCGCAAAACTTAGAACGAAGTTTTGCATTTCCGCTAAAGGCAGTCCTCTATCAAACAAACACCGCAAGAGAATTAATAGCACACCGCCGTCTCAAACTGTGTCATGGTACAAAGGCTATCTTCCATCCCTGAAGTCAGCAATCCTTCAGCTAACATGGAGTGGCTGCATCTTAGCACATAGAGTTAAAAGTAGCGTTGTCGAATGCCCCTCACAACAGTTGTGTGCTATCTTACTTCCGGTCCCACTTCTTTGGTACTTCTTTAGAAGGCCATTAAGAAGGGCAGCAAGCAGAAAGTCGAACTTATTAGCTTGAAAATTTTTGCCAGCGCATAAGCACTTTTCCCCATTTTAGGAATGAAAATCAACCTACATATACAATTTTAATCCAAAGGATGGGATTGAGACTTCGGTGCGGAGAGGGATGCGATGGGTGCTGTAAGGCTTTAGCAACAAGGGTTAACCTATTTAGTGACCCACTCTCCACGTGACGTAATGCCAGAACAAGTTCTTAAGTGGTTGATAGTGTTGTATCGGGCATATGCATCAGAAGTAGGTTACTGGGTCTAGGTTAGACTCCATGTAAACCCATATCTGCCCGTATCTGAAGGATGCGGAGCTATCCTAAGGCAAGGCGTCAATAACACACCAATTCCGGCGGTGAATATGACG
>NW_016232568.1:0-1203 GCF_001687245.7 Rhagoletis zephyria | reverse complement strand
CCTTGTGTCGGCGTTCATGTGACACACACTCACTAAAGAGCTTTACTGAACAAGATCCAACCAGTCAAAATGATATTTTTGCAGAACAGGGAGCTATTCCAAAAAACGATGGCGGGGGTCGCATGACCAGGTCAAGAGCGGGCAATAATATATCTTTCGATTCGACTTATAATGCTAATCGTGGCCGAGGCCGCGGTTCAAATCCTAATCGTACGCCACGAAATAATCAAAGTAATGTGAATCCTAGTTTTATTCAAAATGCTATACAAGACAGTATGAGGTCGTATGAAGACCGGTTCTCCAGACAGGTACGTGAGGAAGTAGGACGTATGGTGTCAGAATCGCTTGATTCATATTTCCGCAATTTGAATGTATCTGAGCACAGAACACAAAATCATTCACCCAACGCTAACGCAGGAGGTGGAAATAATGAGCAAGGTACGTCACGTAATAGTAGGCGGTTAACCGGCGATAACCATGACATGTCTTCTACTGTGGTTGCAAAAGTTATCTCCGGGTGGAAATTAGTGTTCGATGGCTCCTTGAATGGCATATCAGTCGATGAATTTATATACAGAGTGAACGCTCTTACCAACACAACACTACGAGGTGACTACTTTACATTATGTCAACACGTTCATCTGCTTTTTGAAGGAAAAGCTAAGCGGTGGTTTTGGCGTTATCATCACTCCGTTCGTAATTTAGATTGGGTAGATATTTGCGATTGCTTGCGAAGCAATTTTAAGGACTTTCGGTCAGACTTCGACATAAAGGAATCGATACGTAACCTTAAACAAAAAGCTAGTGAATCTTTTGAGAGCTATTTAGATAGCGTGCTTAATATATCAGACAGCTTAAGGATCCCTTTGTCTGAAAGAGAACTAGTAGAAATAGTACTCAGAAATCTTCAGCCAGAGGTTCGGTTGGAGCTTCTTCATTTAGATTTAAATAGCATTTCAGACCTTCGCAAGGCTTGTAGACGCAGAGAAAATTTAGTTGCGGAAATTCAGCACCGGGGAAATGTACTAAAGTCTGTTGTACCGCAACGCAGGAATATCTCTGAAGTGGCGGTCGAAGCAGAAGAAGTGGGAGATGCTTTAGTTTGTGCTAGTGTTACCAACCAAACAACCCGACAATTGACCGAAAAGGTTTGTTGGAACTGTGACGAAAGGGGTCACAATTATAAAAATTGTGTCAAGCCAA
>NW_016232567.1:0-1203 GCF_001687245.7 Rhagoletis zephyria | reverse complement strand
TAAAGGACGGAATACGAGCTCACACTGGGCTACTTGTGCCACCCTGCTCATGGAGAGGGGCAAAGCCCCCACCCGAAGCTCCAATACCAACCGTATTCTAAGAGATTATAATGAGTGCTCACGCTTACAGCTACTGTCTCTTAACTACTCGGATAAATTTTATGATCTAGCTGTGTTTCCTACACTAAACTTATTCCCGACACTTTGTAATTACTACATGAATTTTAAGTCGTCGTTTAGTGCAATCGTTGTGTCGCAAAGGACTTCACTTAGCATATTTAGAATTCTTATGGCATGTTCGCCTGGTTGACTTAACTTAAACTTCACACTTAATGCTCTTCATTTAACACGTGCGAAATTTTATTATTCCTTCTTTTCATTTAAATTCAAATTAAACTTGTCAAGTGAAACTTTACAGCGCGTATGCGTGCTTTGCTGTTTTTTTTTTCCTTGTCCTGCAGCTAATTTAATTAAGCGTTTGTATGTATGTAAATATTTACTGGCAACAACTAAAAGTACTTTCAACCCGCTCAAGGCGAATACTTAAAGTAAACCTACTTATGTACATATGTATATATGTATTTTAGTATAGTACGTGTATAATTCTGAACGCCTTGCGAGACAAGCGTATAAATATTTGCATTCTTGCACGCACCTCAAGTGTCACCTTTAGCTTTGACGCTCAAGAGTTGGTGACATACTTAAGGGCTTTCATTCTTAAACACTCCCTGCAGTGAAACTGCGGCGGCTAATTTTTTGCCTGTTATCGCAATAAAACGGTAACAATAGTTAACACTTTAGAGCGCTGACGTACTGTACATTCGGGTAGNGTTAGAGTATATGAAAAGTTGAATTATTCGGTCTTCTAAGGCTCAATGCGGATGGGATCAAAATTGTCGCAAACGTGGACTATGTGGGGATTATGGTATACGGGTTATGCCTAAATGTTATAGGCGGGATGTTCCATACTCGTATATCACAAGGGGAAGAACTAAAGTTTTGGGCAGAAAGCTGCAAGCTCAACGCAAATTCCTCGAATATCGAACTAATTGTATTCATTTCAAGGAAAATAACACCGAATTTCAACCTCAAAACCTTTCTTAAATGGGCACATTTTTCGCCACAGAATACCAAGTTGTACTTAATTCTTTGAAGAAAATTATAGGAATAATAGGTAAGAAGAGTGTGATTGAACAGAAATAT
>NW_016232566.1:0-1203 GCF_001687245.7 Rhagoletis zephyria | reverse complement strand
ACAATCATTTACACTTCACGCTTGATTTGCTTGGAATTTTGGTTTTATCTTCACGTTATTTTATGTGGCTTGAAAATATTTTTCACTATAAGAAAATATTTAAATNATTGCAAATATTTTTCACTATAAGAAAATATTTAAATTGGATTTCGGGTTAACGAAACCGACAACTGTGAAAAAATATCAACCAATACATTCAAACCAAATGTTAAATAAGCATATTTACATTTCTTGTTTTGGCTATCTGGATTACTGTATACTGTGTCCAAAATCCTCCAAATATCATCTAATTCATTTGTATACATATGAAATAGGGTGATTGACCTTTTTCTTTTTTTTTTTTNAGAAAATATTTAAATTGGATTTCGGGTTAACAAAACCGACAACGGTGAAAAAATATCAACCAATACATTCAAACCAAATGTTAAATAAGCATATTTACATTTCTTGTTTTGGCTATCTGGATTACTGTATACTGTGTCCAAAATCCTCCAAATATCATCTAATTCATTTGTATACATATGAAATAGGGTGATTGACCTTTTTCTTTTTTTTTTTTAACCAAATTAAATATAAACAAAAACCAAAGATTGCGGACGTATTTTTTTGTAATCGGGATTTTCGGAATACCGAACTAAAACATGATCCTCATCCAGAATACGTATATAGTTGCATCTGAAAATCACTAAATTAATTATGCCAGGTTTGGCGTATGTAGTTCGGTTCGCTATGCGACTAACTTGTACATGCCTGAACAAGTTGTTACCCATTTTGCGTTCAAGCAACTTTGGATATTTAAAAAATATATTTATGTATATTCTAACACATATAATAACATTAAGACGTTCCTTTTAAATAGTTCTTGTGTGCTATCTGTAACACTCAAATTTGATGCGCATACGTATATATATTTATATGCATCGGGGTTCATCTTAACTTTGAGTGTTCCGCATCTCGACTCCCTCGTTGCAGGGCGGGAGTAGAACCAACTTTGCAATTGGTCTTGTAGTTTGGCCCTTTGCCGTATCAACGTCAACTACACGTATTCGGTTGTCTGGACCAGGGTGTAGTTTGGCTATTCTTCCAAGTCTCCATTCATTGGGTGGGAGGTNTGGGAGTAGAACCAACTTTGCAATTGGTCTTGTAGTTTGGCTCTTTGCCGTATCAACGTCAACTACACGTATTCGGTTGTCTGGACCAGGG
>NW_016232565.1:996-1203 GCF_001687245.7 Rhagoletis zephyria | reverse complement strand
GTAGAAGAGGCGGGCCAGCTCGGCGTTGATGAAGAGCACCACTGAGCCGTGCGGCTCCGTTAGCAGGGCTTGAACGGGCGTTGAAGATGAGGTGGAGAGGGGAACAGGGGCTGAAATGGTGGCCACGGGAAGCGATGGCTGAAGTGGCTGAGGAGGAGGAGGGTAAGGCGTGGGTTGAAAGGTTTCCGGCGGTAGTTGAAGTTGAGG
>NW_016232565.1:0-950 GCF_001687245.7 Rhagoletis zephyria | reverse complement strand
GGCCAAAGGCTGCTGTTGCTTAAACGCCGGCGGCAGATCACTTTCAACTTTGACCAGAGGAGCAGGAAGGCCAAAGGCAGTTCGGTAGTCGACGTCCATGGCTCCAAAGCCGCCCTCCTCTTCTTCCTCCTTCTTTGAAGTACAAAGCAAGGGAGGTGGAGTGGGCTGCCGACGCGGTATGTTGAAGGTCATTCGATGTTGAAAGCCTCGCTCTGAAGAGTTCCTTTGATGGACTGGTGGCGGACTGCGACTTCTCGAGTGCGTTGAGCGCTGATTTCGAAGTTGCTGTGGTGACGCCCTTCGGTGAGAGCGAATGGCCGCCACAATGGCCGAGCCCTCGGCGTTTCGCCCTCCTCCTCCTCCCAACATCGGTTTGATTACTCGTTTGCTAACGGAGACGTGGTGACTGGAGCCGAGCGGTATGACACTGTCCGGGGCGGGGGGCGGTGGCAGAGGTTCAGCAGCGTTTGAAGCGCTGCTGCTACTCTTGCGAACTCTCGGCGAAATGGGAGCTCGTCGATCGTCCCGGCTGGTGCGGCGATTGTTGCCTGGCGACTGCTGTTGTTGTTGTTGTCGCTGGCCTGGCAATTCAGAGGCTGATGATTTGCCGCCTGGTGATCGCTGATGTCCACTAGGTCGGTTTGGTGACTGCTGCTGAAGGTGATGCGAGTCGGGAGATGAGGCTCGACGACGAGGCTTCTTTCCGTTATCAGAAGGAGAAACGTTTCGCCCTCGTTTTCCTGCGTTGCTAGTGGCGGCGTCAATTCCCTTTCGAGGGCTCACCGTTGTTTGCTGCTGCTGTCGATTGCTGTTGTTGTTGGTACTCGAAGAGACCACCTCTGGTGGAGAGTTCCCTGAAGATGTGGTAGAGGACGTGGAAGCAGTGGCCGAGGCGTTCATCGTCCGCAGCAGCAGGTCGTTGTACAGCTGCAGCTCAATCTGCTGATTTC
>NW_016232564.1:0-1203 GCF_001687245.7 Rhagoletis zephyria | reverse complement strand
GCTTCCCCAGAGGTTCCGAGTGTTTATCTCAACCTCGGTTCAACTACACCTATACCGGCATCGGGGAAAATGGTATTCCCTGGGAGTTAATTATTGGAGGATTTCTTTTTCGGGTGAACAAACTCTCCGGGAGTATTAAGAATTTACCTGATTATGTATTCCCCGGTACATGATGATCTAACTTTGAAATATTTATTTATATGTTTATAAAAAAAAAAATCCTCGCTTCAGATTGGGTCAAAGAAAGGATGTACGTTCGCCATTGGATGGTTGGTCATGTCCCAGATTTTGCTGCGCTTATCTTTAGTGGCTCCTGATAGTCTGTATATCTGACCAGCTCTCCCATTACCTTAGGTCTGGGACCCCAGTAAAAAAACCGGTATTTGACTAAGACACCGGGCGTAGTTTCATTTTGCATCTTTTAACCAGCTTAGATTTGGTAACTGGAGATGCTATTTCCGGGTCTTCCGCTTGGAAGGCTTTGTATCCTTACGCAGACGTAGTGACAGAGCGACACCGAACTTCTCGCAGTAGACTGCCACGCCTACCCAGCAGTCCATTTTGTATACGTCCACTTGGTAAGGACGATAATCGCACTTGTCTTGTTCGCTACTTTTGAGATCAAGACAAGTCAAGGCTACGACATAAAAGAATACATACATACATTAGGGTGCATAACAAAAAAAAATAAAAAAAATGCAGTTTTCCACCGGAATTATAAAGCCAAAATATTTCGGCAAAATTTTAAGATTTATGTATGTGAGCTAGAACGATTTGAACATACCTCCAAACATCTTATCATTTTGATTCCGTTGATAAAATTTTTAAAAATTTTTATGCAGACTCTTTAAGCTTAAATTCTTCTATCATCTGACGTCATTTTTTTTAGAAAATGTATGTTTTATTTATAAAAAATTGNTATGCAGACTTTTTAAGCTTAAATTCTTCTATCATCTGACGTCATGTTTTTTAGAAAATGTATGTTTTATTTATAAAAAATTTGATTTTTGGAGATAAAGTTTAATATTTTCCCCGAAATATTTTGGCGGGTGACTTAAAATATAATAAACCGATTTTTTTATTTCATATTCTTTTTTGGATAGTGGTGCACCCTAATATATGTACACTTCGGAAAAAAGTTTCAAAGTCTGACAAGCAATTTTTTCGTTATTTCCACATATTTTCAACGTGACCAAAAAAAAA
>NW_016232563.1:0-1203 GCF_001687245.7 Rhagoletis zephyria | reverse complement strand
TTTTTTTTTATAACCGAGTATTTTGTACGCTGAGCTCATCGTCGTCTATGTCAGCATTTTCGTTAAAGTCTGGCGGTAAATCATCATCAATGTTCGGATAGTCAACTTCAACGTCCGTATGATTTAGTAACGGTAACGCTGTATGGCTATAACTATAGCTATTACTGTGCCTATAATTATGACTGTGACTGTGACTCTGACTGTTGTGGCCGCCGATCTTATTCTGACCGTTATTGTATGCGTTATTGTCAATGTCATTGTAAATTTTATTGTTGGTGGTGACAACAAATCCATTACTATATAGTGAATAACTGCTAACAGCCGGTGAGGTGGCTAAACTAGTGATACTTCGATACGTTTTCATTGAATATGCATCACCTAGAAGAATTTGGGGACGAAGATGGTATGGTGGGTTGATTGAAAAATCGTGTGAGTGTGTGTATGGTTTTTTGTTGGGTGGAGAAACGGAGAAAGAGAGAAAGTAAAGTAAACATGACAATATTAATCGTTCAAAAATAAATTATAACTATAATATTTTTAAGAAATAATCTGCCTTATCGTGAGTTTCGTCTGAAAAAAAATTTACCCGATAATTTGTCATCCGTCCATAGTAAAACCATAGAAAACAAAAGTGAACCGGTTCGGGGAAAACTAAATTCATGATAAGGCGGAATATTTAATAAAAAATGGCAAACCAATTAGATATTTTTGTTAAAATGAGTTAAACGGCACTGTCAGCATAAAAAAGGGATTATTTATAAATAGAAGAGAATATGAGGTAGATGGAGGAGTATGTAGTAAAAAATTTGAAGTTCAAGTGAAGCTGTAGAAGTTGACAACAAAGCGAGATTAGGTACATGTACATACGTATGTATGTACATATGTACATGTGGTTATATGTTATATATGTACATATGAATGTCGATAAGAAGCTGTAGCAATGGATCCACACCAGTATTTCCAAGTTTGAAGACAGCATTTATGTACATGCATAAGTTAGGTTGGTCCTTAAAGAGATCAGCATCTAAATTTTGTATGGGGCACCCGTTTATTTTGTTCTACTTACAACATCCCCGAAAATTTCAAAATTTTAAACAAATATTTACGGGTCCCTACCAGGGTTTAATTGAAATTTGATAAGTTTGACACATTAATGAAACTTCTCAAAGACAAAATTTTGTCGAATTTTTTCGATAAAAAAAA
>NW_016232562.1:0-1203 GCF_001687245.7 Rhagoletis zephyria | reverse complement strand
AACTGATGGAAAGAATGTTTCTTAATTAAGAAAATTAATTACAAGCTCATTGAACGAGCTATTCTCGCTGCGAAGAATAAGGATGTCTATCAACTAAATAAAAGTAGTATTGACAACATTCGTTGCTTGAGCTGGTCTGCTCTTTTACCAGACTGCCAGGCCACTTACTCACTTTGGTGAAAACCACTAATGTTATTCAATCCGACAACTGTTTAGCTGAGGACCAGGGCTCAAATCGTAACATCTGTTCATCGATCGAAAACCATACGAAAGAAAATTATGTGATACGTCAGGCAGTATAAGCTGAATGAGACAAAGACTACGTTCACGTGCGTCATATTTCATATTTTTCATATTTATTTAAGAAATGAGGCTGTATCTTTAAGACTTTAGAGTCTTTTATAATACATCAACAGTTTGTAAAATTCAATGTTTGTACAAAGTAAACTTAAAACTAACAATATATCAAATAGCAACAAGAGATATTAATATTTGTATTTTTAACTAAAATTAAAATTAAGACTTAAAATTTAAGGCCAGATATAATANATATTTATTTCATATTTATTTCATATTTATTTCATATTTATTTAAGAAATGAGGCTGTATCTATAAGACTTTAGAGTCTTTTATAATACATCAACAGTTTGTAAAATTCAATGTTTGTACAAAGTAAACTTAAAACTAACAATATATCAAATAGCAACAAGAGATATTAATATTTGTATTTTTAACTAAAATTAAAATTAAGACTTAAAATTTAAGGCCAGATATAATAAAAAGTCAGGCATATAAATATAAATACGAACATACAAAATTTGGTTTAGTAGTAGAAGTGACAGAGACAGAGAAATGCTAACAATTTAATCGCAACCACATTCATTGTGCAGATTTAAAGTAATTATGCAATACCCTTCTGAACTCCGATTCATCGCTNGACAAGTAGGAATATTTGGGGACAATCAGACTTTGATTTCTATTAGACCTTGTTGATTTTAATTTTTCAAAAAGGTATTTTGGAGTTTTGAATTCTATAAGCTTATAAATAAATATACAATTTCTAGCCGCTAAGTATTCAAAAATGCTGCATCCTAGAATTTTGTTTTTCCACATAGAAACGTGGTCAATTCTTTTGAGGCCGTAAACGTAACGTATAACGTTATTAAACGCAACATCAATTTTGTGAAACGAAATAGAGTCAAA
>NW_016232560.1:0-1203 GCF_001687245.7 Rhagoletis zephyria | reverse complement strand
TTAAAAAACAAAAAAAAAGATGAATGCGGGTCAAAAAGGACGCTAAAAACTCAAAATGTCGGTCGTTATTTAAATAGGATGCTGTCCTTGAAAGATAAATCAGTCAAACACCGAATATTTCGTATATACATACATATGTATATTGATGTATATAAATACATATGTATGTATGTATATTTATGTATGTAATTAAAAACATAAGTGGGTGTTTATGCATTGCATTTGGCGATGTGAACGTGAGTATATGCAAGTATGTATATGATAATAAAAGCGCTTGCTGGAAATGTTATATGCCTGTGCGTATATCAGCGGGCACTATTTTAGGATTTTAGAGATTTGCGGGATTTCTGGGACTTATCGATACAAAAATCGATATTTTTATCTATTTCCTTATCGATATTTCTATCGATTTTGATATCGATTTTGCTATCGATATTTTCGGAACATGTCGAGTTTGTTATCGATATTGTTATTGGTTTAGTTATCGATATTGGCATAGATTTTCGATTATCTAACGATTTTTTTATCAAGTATTTATCGATTTTGTTATAGATTTTTATCGATAATTTATCGATTTTGTTATCGATATTGTTATCGATTTTTTATAGATTATCTTTCGATTTTGTTATCAATTATTTTTTGATTTTTTTTTTTTGATTTTGTTATCAATATTGTTATCGATTATTTATCTATTTTGTTCTCAATTATTAAATGTTTTTTGTTGTTGATTATTTATCGATTTTGTTATCGATTTTAGTATCGACTGAGAATCGATCTCGTTATCGATATTCTTATCGCTTTTGTTATCGATTTTGTTATCAACATTTTTGTCGATTTTCTAAGCAATTTTGTATCAATTTTGTTATCGATTATTTATCAATTTGGTTATCGATATTTTTATAGATTTTCTAATATATTTTGCTGCCAATAGTATTATCAATTTTGCCATTGAAATTTATATCGAATTTGTCATCGATATTTTTATCGGTTTTGTTATCGATATTTTGTTGCGTGTTACTAGAACCAACAGGGAGGGACCTAGACTGAAAAAAATTAGAAAAAATATGTCCTTAAGCAAAAGCAGATGTATGTTATATGTATGTATGCACATATATATGTATGTATGTATATTGGTTACGACACAAAATAGATGTTTAACGTAAGTTTCACTTCTCCAGTGTGGCCCAGGCGCACTTACTTTTT
>NW_016232559.1:0-1203 GCF_001687245.7 Rhagoletis zephyria | reverse complement strand
TAGGAATGTTTCGGTAATACTGCTTCACATATTCAAAGAAATTTGTTAGTTCAATTAGCAGCAAAAACGTGGATGAGATTTTTAATAACCTAAATTATTCATAAATTAAGCTTTTAAGGACCACATCGGCAATGTATGCGCTCCTTTATTTTAATCTCTCTCTGTGCATTCGGGATTTGATTCCTTGGGTAGCTATTTTTTGCTCTTGCCTTTCTTCTTTTTTTCATTTACTGAGCTTAAGTTAAGACTTCCACAACAAAAAGATTAAGTATATTCTATACATTTGGGAGTGAATATTTCACTGTAAGGAGTGCCGACCTTGCCTTTCGCGGCATTTAAACTCTTGCGTGGGATTTTAACCCTTTTCTCTCGCCCTTTAAAAGGCCATACATACAACATTGACTCTAGCCATGAGTTCCTTAAAGCGGATTTCAATACTCACGCAAAAGTTCTGATTCTCCCAATTAAAAAAAAGATAGTGTTCTTTTCAAGCATAGAGCTCATTTACTTTGGACTGATTGTACAATACTTTTGGGACATTATGTATATACAAGTTTTTTATCGGCACTTATTAAGTAGGCTGTAGATAAGCTAACCTCCCAAATCATCGTATTTGGTAATGGTTGTAGGGCACAGGGGGAACCAAATCATCCGTTCGACCCTAGCCCAATAGCGTATAATCTCATATCCCCAAAAATAATAGTCGCTATCAGACTCTGCTGAGATATATTTAGAAAAGCGGGAATATAAAATGTTGCAAAGGTTGGGATACTGCCACGCCCACCTTAGAAGGTATAAATTTGAAAGACCCATTGAAGTGCCTACTATTTTTTTGGTTCCAAATATGCCTCAAATTATTTAATTTTATCAAATTTTGATGATATTGGGTTTAGGTCTGTAGAAAAGCTTAAATTTTGATTTTAAGTTCCTAAACAAACAATTTCAACTTTTGGTGCTTTTTGGTGTTCTTTGGCTTTTTCCTTTCCTTTATTTAACATTTATTATTTTTATGAAAATATAGTTCATTATCTAACAGAAACCATGTAAATCGAAATTTCAAACTTTGTACAAAAATTTGCAAAATTCGACAAAGTTTGATCAAAATGTTGAGCTTTTCAATTACAGTTTTGTAGCCCATTCAATTTTAGTATTTTGTTTTCTGAAAGGTGTTTCTCATTTTCTCCATACAAAAAAATTGTCGAG
>NW_016232558.1:0-1203 GCF_001687245.7 Rhagoletis zephyria | reverse complement strand
ATAAATACAAGTTTAAAGGCAGTTTCACACGATTGGGTATTTGCCGAAACTCGGTGCAAATCGTATCCCAATTGTGTGAATAATTTTCTTCATCCTAAAAAATAATTTGTTGAAATTTTTCTATAGAAGATTGCTGCATTGTACCAATAGCCTAATATAAAAATGCATAAATCTGTATAAATGTACCAATCGAGTCACACCGCCTTAAAAATTTATGCAATTTAAAAAAATACAAATCTTCGTAAAAATTTCAAGTTTTTAATTAAATTCTGAGTATGCAGTTTTATATCCCATTCTAGTAAAAAAAGTACAAGTTTCAAATGGCTAAAAATTACGGTTGATTTTTTAAAATGTGAAAAAGCTCGAAATTTTGTACGAAAGTTTGTTGATTTTTTTTTTTTAATAGGTATTCCACAAAGTTGGTAACTTTGATTTCACGGGGTTTGTTAAAGAATGAACTATATTTTTATAAAAAAAAAATTACCAAAATTAAATAACAGGAAAAATAATACGTTAAAGCTTGGCAAAGAGTGGTTGGCTATAATTTGTTGACCACTGTATGTGTTTTTTCAACAACTTACATCGAAAAAATTGCTTCTATATTGTTTGAGAAGCTCTCCCCCATAAAATNATTTTATTTTTGTCTCTCTGACATCAGGATTTATTTTAAAGGACTATTTAATTTCAAACATATGAAATGAAAAAGGAAATTTCTTTAGAATTTCAAAAAAACAAATAAAATTTTTTGGATTCACAAGGACGAATAGGTAATTTTTTTAAACAGACAAAGTTAGAACGACCAAATTCGAGGACGTTATCGACTTTATATTAGTTCTTAACATATAATTTTTTCAAAAACAAATATTGCGAAATTTGAGGGATCCCATTTTGAAAGGACATTTACTTACCAGTCCTTGTGCACCAAACAATTGAATCCGCTTAGATTCTACAAAATTGCCTCTTTAATCTGGAACCCATACTTCTCCTCTGAATTTTTTAAATCATTTTTGAATTACTGACGTCAGAGAGAAAAGTTAGAAATGCAATTTTAATATATTTGGCACATGGTTTACTATCGCACCGTCTTATATGTTATAATAGGCTAGACATTTCCAAAAAAAAAAAAATATATTTATTATTAAATAAAGAAAGATATAAGTATAGCTAATACTGGTTAAGAAATGGAATTTATATTATTGCCAT
>NW_016232557.1:0-1203 GCF_001687245.7 Rhagoletis zephyria | reverse complement strand
GACTTGGCGGTGGACTAGGCGGCGGCGGAGGTTTTGGTGGTGGTTCTGGTGGTGGTGGCGGATTCGGCGGCGGTGGCGGCGGCTTTGGAGGAGGCTCACTTGGCGGCGGTGGTGGATTTGGCGGAGGTGCGTAAAAAAGTGAAAAAAGGAGATCGCTCCAAATACGCGATCCTTGGCTTAGCGATGCATTTTGAGTAAAATCAAGTGAAGTATGTGCCACACGAAGATAATTTGATTTGTGATTCATTTATGACTTATCCGAACAAATCAAGTGCATAGAGAAGACCAAAAAATTTAAACGAATCCGAATTTTTTCTGATCGCAGTTTGACTATAAATTTATACATAAAAATAGTTTTGCTTAATACCCCTTGTTCTAGTATCGCCAAAGATGATCGAATCGAGATTTTTAAGGCAAGATCAGGCACCGAAAATAAAATTTTTACTATGTTCATGATTTATCCTTTTATCAATGAACATTTTTCTGATCAAAATTTTCTCGGTCAAGGATAACCGTTATTTTTTATTCATATCGTGACTTAATCGCCAAAAATGCGTCAAAAATGCAAAAATCGACCGAAAACAATTTTATAATATCAAGATTTTAGATTTTTAGATTATTGACAAATTGTTATTTTTAATTTTTTTCTTAAAATCAATAATATTCATTAAATTTGGGATTTTTATTTTTTTCCGTCAAAAAATATTCGTTAATTTTGGATTTTTATTTTTTCGATCATCTTTAATCGCTAAAATGATGACAGAATTTTTATGACGGTTTTAAATCCTTTATGGTCTACAAAATTTAATTTTAAAATAACGGTTTAGTAGGATAAACGAAAAAATTAAAATAATAAAATTAAGATTAAATTTAATCGCAAAAATGTTAATCCAATTTTAGCGGTTAAATTATGATTTTTATTATATATGTCGTAACCGGTACGATTCTTGAACACGTCGATTTTTTATAATTTTCTTAAAAAAATCGTTTTCAATATTTTCGGGCGATATCAGAAGCTGCCTGTTAAAAGCACAAAATAATTATTGAAATTAAAATCTAAGAATAACAACTGAATATGATAAAAAATTGTGTCCATTTTTAATAGCTAAATTATGATTTTTATTTAAATATCATAGCCAAAACGCTCCCGAGTGAACGAGTCATGATTTACTTAATTTATGATGCTCTAATTTTTACTTAACT
>NW_016232555.1:0-1203 GCF_001687245.7 Rhagoletis zephyria | reverse complement strand
CGAAATTTTTTTCAAAATTTTCTTTTTGATGCAGAAATGCATCTAGATGTTCTAGGAATATGCATCAAAAAGAAAATTTCGAAAAAAATATCGCTTACGTTATTTTGGCGGTTAGGGCTCGATATGCTTATAAGTCCACGAATTTTTTATTTATTTTAAATATACACGTGTATTTTATTTTATTTATAGCCAGTTTCATTTTTTTTAAATTTATTATGAAAACTGACGGAAGGGAAAAATCATTTTTTAGTTAAATTGTTGAGTTCATGTCGCGAAATAATTTTACGATGGAAAAATGGCGTCGAATCAGTAACCGTTCAGCTGAGCGGAACTACTCAACTGTGCGTTTCTAAATCAAGCGCTCAACAGTTTAACAACAGCTACGTCTTAGAAACGCGCCCAATGTGTTTGTTTTTTAGATACATGCATACTTCAAATATTTACAAATTTTATAAATACATATATGTAGGATGGCTTGCATAAGTCCACAATAAAACACCCGCGGATAGATTTAGATTTTGACAGTTTATTGTACATATACTTTAGGTGAACTTAGAATGTAAAATAGAAAGAGCTAAATACTGGACTATTAAAATAGCTTCGACCTAAAGTAAAAGCTTAAATTTTAGCGTCCACGTCGGTTGCTTTTAGTTTGGTGACTGTCCCGTTTATTATTTTCTTGTCACTGTCCTTTTTATATTTTACTTTCCTCTCGCTCAGCGTTTGGACTACTGAAATTCGATTCGCATATGGGACTCGAAAAGCGGAGTAAAAACGATATTTTAGGGGCAGATTAACATTTTTTTTGTTCCATAGTATAAAACAAAAATACCTCTTTAGGTACTTTTTCAGTTCATCATATTTTTTTCCATACTTACGCATTATTTACATTCATATATGTATATTAGACTGCATCACTCCCCATACAAAAAAATCGGTACTATTTTTCCACTGGAATTATAAAATCTATTGGCGCGTATTCATAGTCCAGCAACTAAGTCGAAACTAACAAAGTTGCAACTTAAGTTAAGTACCAACTTAAAATTTACCTCTATTCATAGTCGCATTTCAGGCTTCAACTAAGTAGTTTCGACTTAGTTTACGATATAGCAAAACGATTGTGAAAATGTATCGATTTTTCTTTACGATATCTAGGAAAAATTACATTTTTATTAAATAATATCAAGTTTGATCATCCGTTTA
>NW_016232554.1:0-1203 GCF_001687245.7 Rhagoletis zephyria | reverse complement strand
CCTCAAACACTTCAAGGTTATAAATTGCTTTTTGCAGCAATAAATAATAACTATTACGCTAGTCATTCCAAAATAAATTGGATTGAAAGGCTGCAATTCGTTCATGCCAAGGCATCAATAGATAAAAAGAAACAAAATGCCTTTAATGAAAAAATCAAAGATTTAATTAATGGGTATTTCGCTAATAAAAATTCTTACACTTCTGACTATTTTGAAGTGGAAGAGCTAAAAGATACTTTTGATGTTGATTGGGACGATGATTTATACACAGAAGTTATTGATAAAATTGTTGCTGATGAATCTGAAGATTATCCGCGCATTAGCAAAGTTATATCAATCCTAAATGACGAACGCTACGATGAATTTGATCCCCTTTCTGATAAATCCTCTTTAAACGAAGATGTGTATAATGCTACTTTTGGCTCTTTAGTTAGCAAAATCCGTGAAATTGTTGACGAATCGTTGAGTGCTCGCTATGAACGTGGATGATATTGATTTTTATAGCATTAGGTCTGCACTTAGTAGACTGCCTTCAGACCATGATGCCAACGGTGAACATAAACCTTCACCTAATGAAATATTTGCGCCTGAACAGCATGCGAATGCTTTAGACCCTTACACATCTATTGTAGTTGGTTCGAGAGGAACGGGTAAAAGTTTTTGGGCTGGGGTGCTGAACGATGACGGAAACCGTGCTGTAGCGGCGGAATTTTACCCTCATCTTAATTTAAATAATATAATTGTTGCTGATGGTTATAGCTCGACCACACATCAAAGATATTTAGATAATTTAGTTCCATCAGGTTCAGAGGTAAAGTCTGCGTATCTATTTTGGCAAGCGACTATAATCAAAGCCGCCACAGAAAAATTCAAACCAGATGCATTACCTAAAAAGTTATCTACTTATATGAAAAAGTATTCTGATCCTGAGGATGCTGAGATTTATCTCCAGAGATTAGATAAGTCATTAAGTAAGACTGAAAATATTCTTTTGATTACTTTTGATGCTCTTGATACGATTTCAAGGGATTGGCATCGTTCGACTTTAATATTAGATGCTCTTTTTGAGGTTGTCTGGTCGCTGAGGGCAAGAAAGTTTATTAAGGCAAAGGTTTTTATTAGGCCTGAACAGCTTAATGATGAATCATTACGTTTTATTGAAATGCCTAAATTGAGGAGTTCACGAGTGCAACTTGAATGGAG
>NW_016232553.1:0-1203 GCF_001687245.7 Rhagoletis zephyria | reverse complement strand
GTGTATTGATGTAGTATGTATTACTGAGACGTGGTTTAAAAATGACATCAATGACAATATATACAATTTAGAAGACTTTTGCGTTGTGCGTAATGGCAGACATCTGGTGGAGCGTGGTGGAGGTATAGCGATATATCACAAGAATACATTGCTGAGCAAAATAATATATCAGTCAGATGGTCTTGATCCAGTTGAGGTTTTGATGGTTGAATTCTACAATAATTTCCTACGGTGCCTTGTGATTTACATATATATCCCTAATAAGTCATACGATTTAAGTAACCTATTTGTAAATATTTATAAATACAGTACAATTTATGAGCACATACTGTTGTGTGGCGACTTCAATATAGATTTGCTGGTGGAAAATGACCGTACCAAAAATGTTGTTGAAAAATATGTCAAGTGCTGGATTGAATTTTATAAACAGGCTTCCTACTCGTTTTGGACCCCATTCTAAGCCTAGTTTACTGGACTTATTCTGCGTTTCTGACGTGGACAGCGTGTTACATTTTGAGCAACTTTCTCTTAGTGGTGTTAACGATCACGACTTAATTTTTCTTAGCTATAACTTAGTGTTAACACCCATGATAAAAAGTTCGCCCAAGTACTTGTATACACAAAACTTCAACGGATTGAATATTGAAGACCTAGCTAATGAAGCTTCAGCCCTTCTTGGAACGGCTGTTGGTTTATCGCCGATATTAACGAAAAAGTTGTACATTTTCCCAATTTAGTCAATTATCTTTTTGATATATATGTTCCACTTAGGAAAATTAAAGTTAATAGTAATAGGCAACCATGGTTCACTAAGAGGGTACTTGAGGTGATAAGACGTCGAAACAAAACCTATTATTTCTGGAGGAAAAAAGCTAATGAAGAAAATTGGGTGGCATATAAACGCGTGCGGAACCGGGCAACTAAAATCAAAGTGAGTCAAAAAGATGTGTTTTTCAAACCAGACTTAATACTTGTCTTCCTCCAGAAGTTCTGTGGAATAATTTAAAACAGCTTGAAGTCAAATCTAATTTGAAATCTGAGTGTTTGATCTATGTTGAAGTCGTGAATGCTTAAGACTGGTTTTCACTATGTCATATTTTTACTCCAAAATTTGGTGACATATTTTGACACAACTTTATCTCCTTTGTCCATGCCTTTCTTCTTCTTCTTTATTGGCGCTGTAACCGCCTAAGCGATTTTGGC
>NW_016232551.1:0-1203 GCF_001687245.7 Rhagoletis zephyria | reverse complement strand
TATTGAAAATACATTGGTGCAACATACTAAGCTTTCGAGTTAAAATTTTGAAAAAGGTGACAACTCTCCTCAAAAATATTTCCAACAGTCATCTATCTTAAATTTCCTTAATTTAATACCTATATTTTAATAAGTCATTTATTTTATCAATTATGTAAATTTAATTAAATTTTCAAACAGGTGGCAACCCTCCTCAAATATATTTATTTTTGTAATATAAATGATCCTGCTATGATACCGAACAATACAAAAAAAAATTATTCAAATCAGTTCAGCGGTTCTCGAGTTTCGATGACCGTGACAAAGGAACACAACATTTTTTTATATATAAATATAGATTTCTAAATCAAGNCGTTCTGCGGTTCTCGAGTTTCGATGACCGTGACAAAGGAACACAACATTTTTATATATATAAATAAAGAGTTCTAAATCAAGATTTTAAAATGCCTTTAGTTTGGTACCGATATTGTAACATTTCATTTATTTTACCAATTTAATTGAGATAAATTTTCAAACAGGTGGCAACCCTCTTCAAAGAAACTTTCTACTGTAGGACTTTTAAAAACTCTTTAGTTCGCTACCCACATTGCAATATGTCATTTGTTTAATCAATATAACTGAGTTAAAATTTTCAAATAAGTGGCGATCCGGCAAAAAAGTATTTCCTAAAGTTTTCTTTCCTCAACCTCTTTAATTTGATACCTATTTCAATTATATTGAGTTAAATTTTCAAACAGGTGGCAACCCTCCTCAGGCATATTTTCGGCTGTAAGCCTTCTTAAAAATCTAAAGTTTGATACCCAAATTACCGTATTTCATTTATTTTATCAAAATAACTGAGTTTAAATTTTCAAAGATGTGGCAACTTTACTCAAAAATATTTCCAGCAGCTATCTTTCTTAAACCTCTTGAATTTAATATCTATATTGTAATATATCATTTAGTTTATCAATAAAATTGCGCTTTTTATTTTTATCAGGTGGCAACCCTCCTTTAAAATATTTTCGACTGTAAGCCTTCTTAAAATTCTTTAGTTTGATATCCACATGGCAATATTTAATTTACTTTATCGATTTAACTGAGTTAAAATTTAAAAATTGGTGGCAACCCTTCTCCAAAATATTTCCAACAGATATCTTCCTTAAAACTCTTTTATTTGATACCCATAATGTAATATTTCATTTGTTTTATCGATGTACTTTA
>NW_016232550.1:274-1209 GCF_001687245.7 Rhagoletis zephyria | reverse complement strand
ATGCAATAATTGCATTTAAAATACTGAGCGAATATGTTAGAAATTATTTCATTATCACTAGAGACGGCATTTTTAAACCTCATGGTGGACGGAAATCCACGTACATTACGCTTGGAGTAATATCAATTACGTTTCTGATAGATTTTAAAATTTTTTTCCCTCAGTATAGTTACCGCGTATGAAGCTCNTTAAAAAAAAATCAGGACATTAGCGTACTGATTGAATAAATGTATAAAATCAGTACGAGAGTTAAAAATTAGTACTGTAGTGATAAAATCAGTGCGTCTGGCAACCGTAGGCCAATGTCAACTTTTTGCTTACACGTAAAGTGTCCAGGCAAAATTTTAAGTATTGTTTTAGTGTCGCACAAAGAATATAAACACAGTACCAACACGGAGCTAAGCGTAGGCTTGTCCGGAGCTTCAAAGATAAACTTTACTTTAATTAATCTATCTGTGTAGAAGGTTTTCGATTTCGGACAAGCTTGTCCGAACAGCTTCAAAGATAAACTTTATTTTAATTAATCTATCTGTGTAGAAGGTTTTCGATTTAAAAAAATNCAGCTTCAAAGATAAACTTTACTTTAATTAATCTATCTGTGTAGAAGGTTTTCGATTTAAAAAAATTTGAAATTTCAAATTTTTTTAAATCGAAAACCTTCTACACAGATAGATTAATTAAAGTAAAGTTTATCTTTGAAGCTGTTCGGACAAGCCTACGCTTAGCTCCGTGTTGGTACTGTGTTTATATTCTTTGTGCGACACTAAAACAATACTTAAAATTTTGGCTGGACACTTTACGTGTAAGCAAAAAGTTGACAGTGGCCTACGGTTGCCAGACGCACTGATTTTATCACTACAGTACTAATTTTTAACTCTCGTACTGATTTTATACATTTATTCAATCAGTACGCTAATGTCCTGATTTTTTTTTAA
>NW_016232550.1:0-264 GCF_001687245.7 Rhagoletis zephyria | reverse complement strand
ATTTTTTTTAATTTTTACTGTTTTGTACTGAATTTTCAATTCTGAGCATACAAATTTGTAATAGGGTTCTTTCCACCGAGCTTCATACGCGGTAACTATACTGAGGGAAAAAAATTTTAAAATCTATCAGAAACGTAATTGATATTACTCGAAGCGTAATGTACGAGGATTTCCGTCCACCATGAGGTATAAAAATGCCGTCTCTAGTGATAATAAAATAATTTCTAACATATTCGCTCAGTATTTTAAATGCAATTATTGCAT
>NW_016232549.1:0-1203 GCF_001687245.7 Rhagoletis zephyria | reverse complement strand
CATGGAAAAGAGTGGACAAATGAATACCAGTATCAAAAACAAACAAAAATAGGCTAAAGCTCTAATCGACGAAACTGAAGCGGCAATGAAACGTTGGAAATCGTAGTAGATAAGCAAACAAACAGATGTGGAAAATAAAAGCGCGTGGTAAGAAATGGGGAACACACAAAAAACGTGTAAGAATAATCGAACTTTTCTTTATTGTGTCAACAAAAGCTAAAATGCTGACATAGAAAAAAGCACATTGTTAACACTCGCCTTGCTTGGCACACTTTTGCTTAAACGCTGCAAAAGCGGAAGTAAAAACGGAAACAAATTCACGACATCTGGATCAGGATGAATAAAAAACGCAAAGCAATAAAATTGAAATTAATACGATGTGAGTTGCAAAAAGAGAAGCAGAAGGAAGAACGAAAATGTGCTACCTCTACTTGGAATAGATTTTTAAATATATGTATATACTACATATAATAAACGTATGACCTTGCAAGCAAATACAAAATTCAGCCGAGTTTAATAATTTTTTGCGAGCTTTAATTTACTGGCATTACGGTGGTACTTTAGGGTGGTAGGAACTGAGATCTGGTGAGCAAATACTAGAACGGGTACTTCAGTTCAATGAACTTTGCAGTAAAAAAATATCGATGTAAATGACTAAGATATGACGAAACTTAAAAAAACGGAAAAAAACTTTTCTTCGAAATTTCTAACTCTTTTTCGGTACGGTCTAATGTAATAAAACTGACTTTCCATACAAAATTGAGTAAGAGTGCGAGTTTTTTAAGATGAATTGCCCTATTATAAAAGTATCGGTGCTCCGTCTGGGCTCGAGTAGTAACTATAGTAGACTAATAGTGAACCACCCTCTCTTCTCCAACTGCGACAGGATTTCCTTTCTCAAATCAAAGCGTCATGCGCTCTGATTTCTGATAATGTTTCGATGACCACAAATTAAAATTAGATCTATCGTGAGTTAAGCTGCCGTCCTCCAGTAGGTGACATCATCGTCAGTTGCAAGCACATTTTCGCAAGATGGAATAATGTTTTCACTCCAAAGGAGAACAAGAAAATGCAGCTACCACCATATATTCCCCCATTTTTTATTCTGGAATCAGAAAACTGTAAGGAAAAAAACACTTTTCTTAGAAATGGTGTAGAGTTATTGAAAGTCTATATTTTTCGATTCCAAAAATCTGTTTCTCT
>NW_016232548.1:0-1204 GCF_001687245.7 Rhagoletis zephyria | reverse complement strand
TTAAACTAAAATTTTATTAATTAACTGCTACAAATAACAATAAAAAGTACCCGAGGAGTTGAACTGTTAAAATGTTTTACGGATAAATTATAAAATTATAACGAATAATTATTCGTTAAAATTTAGAAAAAACACAACTTTTAAAGTTTAATTAGATATTAAAATTCAGTGGCTCCGCTGGCTAGGAAGTGTCGTTCGAATTGACAGAAACGCTCCAACTCTGAAAGGACATTTTCCCCCTGAACGTGATCAGTTATGGATTATAACTACATATCGATGGTCCTCTGCAATAACGACACAATTCAAAATTCAAAAAACAAAAACTTACTACTTACTTAAGTGGTTAATGTCTCTAATCCTTGTATAATATATGTCTAATCCTTACCACTTACGGTAGTAATCCTTACTACTTACTTTAGTAAAGATTAGACATGGATGAGGCAAGGACTATACACAAAAGCCACTTAACAGTAATAAGGGATTCTATTTTTTGAATTCTTAATTGTGTCGTTATTGCAGAGTACCATCGATATGTCGTCAGAACAACGACAACAGCGAAATATATTTTTTGACATAGAACTTTAGCTTGTGTGTAAAATTGCTTTAACAAAAACACCAAACGATTTCTTAGTTTTATGTAACTAACATTTGAGTGAATGTGACTAGTGGGACACTGAACTCTATTTTACTTTTCTGCACTCAGAGAAGAACTTGCGAACTATACGCTTTCGCTTTCAATACAAATTAGGCATCATAGGAATATTAAAAGATATTTAAATTTGTGATTGGTGGGACATATCCTTGTGACTGGTGTCAAGTAATTATGCATGAAGTAAAAATTCACATAGAGAAAAATTACAACTTCTTTTTATTTTTTAATATCGTGCAACTGGTTAATGAAATGTAGTCATTTTAAAAGAGGTTACTACTGAAATAGAGATAATTAGGGTATTTTAAAATTTATGTCGTTTTCCTCTTAACATGGAATAACCCAAATACAAATTTTCCAAATATCTCGACACCTGTGTGATGATGTGAGTTCTGAGATAAGTTGGAAGTTTCAAGTCTAGCTCATCGTGAAGTTGGTTAAAAATTGCTTGCAAGATTAGAATACACACAGGCGAAAAATAATAAATACTTGTAAAAATAAAATAGGTTTAAAGAGCTCTACAAAGTGACGTTTCCACAAAAATTTGCGATTTCT
>NW_016232547.1:0-1204 GCF_001687245.7 Rhagoletis zephyria | reverse complement strand
GCTTAGTCTGCGGCAGGTACCGACTGCCCCACATTCGCTCGCCCAACACCAGCTGCTCGCCAAAGAGGCCCAGTGAGACGAGGTAAAAGTGGGCCGTTTTGGCGAGCATGTCGATGATTCGCTGCAGCAGCTCAACGTTGGTGCTGCCAATGGTGCCCAGAGAGAAGTAGAGCAGCTTGTCGCCGGGCTTCATCTGACTTTTTAGCTTCTCTGGAAGCTCAAAAGCGTCGCCCAGCTCTTGCCGACAGAAGGCGTCCACCTGAAGGTAGTTTTTCGGTATCTGAATGACGTCGTCGTAGTCGAGCTCTTTGGGAAACTGGTACAGGTTTAAGTACGGAGAGATGAGGCTCTTTGGAAGGTCGCTCGGAACCGGGTAGCCGAACTGTTCCATCAGCCTGACGTTCATCTTGAACATTGGTTCGACAAACTTTTCGTAAGTCAAAGCGTGCAGATCTGGCCACCGGTCGCGAGGGCCGGTGACAGGGAATCCTGAGTTATTGAAAAACAAAATTAGTAAAATGAGTTTTCAGTTGTTTTATAGAAAATAGCAAACCTAAATTGGGCGGCGGCAACTGGTCAGAGTTGAAGGCTCCAATTGGATTGCTGCAGTAGATGTACACCTGAATTAAAAACAAAACGTTGTTAAAATATGATTTTGTTAAAAACATTGTTAGATGTGGTTACCCAAGGAATGCCAGAGTGCATCAATGAGGGTGGTGCCAGACCAATTGAGTCGACGATGATCAGGTCCGGCTTCAGCTGGTCAATGTACTCTTGAATTTTCTTCTCCTGCTCCTCAAACTGCTTGAAAAAGAACTCGAGAGAGCCCTCGTCAGTCATCATTCGCTTCATCTTCTCCACTGGATCAACGTCCTCAAACATGCCCATCTTTTTCCACATTTGCACCTCCTCTTTCTTCTCGGCAATTGCCTGCTCTTCGCTGATCGTCTCCTCACCATTTTCACCTTCTTTCAATTTGAGAATTTGGAAACCGTAACTCGAGAACTTTCCCTGACGACTGTTGTCTGTTTTTGCAAGAAAGCTCACCCGGTGCCCTCTGCTGAGCAATACTTGACCAATACCAATCTAAGAAAGGAAAAAATAACAGTCAAGTTAATCTCTTATTTAGTTTTATCAAATTGCTCAACTTACGCATGCATTTTGTGGCCCAACTTCATCGACACAGTAAACAAAGATGTTCAAA
>NW_016232546.1:226-1204 GCF_001687245.7 Rhagoletis zephyria | reverse complement strand
GCAAAAATCAAGTAGCAGTGTGATGAGAAAGAGGAAGAAAGTGAAATGAAGAGAGTGTGTGCAAATGTTTGCTTGTAGTCAGTCAGTCTTTCAGCTGATGCTGAAGTTGATGAAGCACAGAAATGTATGTAAAAGTGCAGCACAGCACAGTCTCTTTTTATACGGCGGAAAAGAGGCGGCAAAAAAAGTCACGTAGAATAACAAAAAAGAAGAAGATCGTTTCACTTGATTTAAAACGTTTTGCTGCTTGTGCGATCACCGTGAAAAAAAGTTCATTTACCGTTTCAAGATATCATAGCACAGTGTAATGATAGTGAAAAGAGAGTTTCAGGAATTGATAGTCTTTTTAGTAATCAGAATCACTGCCAAAAAAATTCTAAATTTTCACTTTTGGTATGATCACTACCGGACAAAAAATAAAAAACTTCTTTGATCAGCCGCTAAAGTCGACGATCAAACTTCAAGTGCGACCACTATTTAGAGACTGACTGACCTTAAAGGATCGCCAGCTGAACATGATGGACACATTTTTTTATTTAAAGGAACACAGGCTTTCTTTCTTTCTTGATAAAAGAAAGAGACTGAACGATGTGATCGATTGGCGAGGACGATTACGTTCGATTATGGTCGGGAGGCGATGATGTTGATGCTGCGGTGGACGATGATGCGATGATTGCCCACAGCCCACTGTTGCTTATGTCATTTAAACGGCATTTTACTTTCTTTTTTACATTTTTATTTAAAATGGACACTATTGCACAGAAAAAAGACTTTCCCGGTAGGTGAAAGAAATGAAAAGTTGAATACCTCAATAGACGACTGAAAATAAATTGGGCAAAAATCAAATAGACGAAAACGGATTTTCTTTTGCTGCTGCTGCTCCTTCAACTGACCGGCCACCACAACTGACCACCTCAATTGTGCTCGCTCGATGAGCTTTCAACAAAGAAGTTGAGTTTTTGAGTTGGTGGTGGTGGT
>NW_016232546.1:0-162 GCF_001687245.7 Rhagoletis zephyria | reverse complement strand
TGTCTGACTGACTCTGTTTGAATATTGACACTTTTTTCTCCTCTCTTTCAGCAAGCTTGAAGGAGAAGACTGAGGAGACTGAGGACTGAGGATCCCCTTAGTTTTGCTATTTCTTTTTCTTCTTCTTCTCATTCCCCTCCCACAGAGTACTACAACGGTGGC
>NW_016232545.1:0-1204 GCF_001687245.7 Rhagoletis zephyria | reverse complement strand
AAATGAACAAATTAAAAAAAAGAAGTTTCAAGATCTGAAAGTTTTTTAGGTTACGGTGGTAGAAGTAGTTGAAATGTAATTTAGAAAAAAAAAGTGTTGTCTATTTCACAAATGTGGTAGAGTCCGAGCACTGGCTGCTGAGCAAAACTTCGCTGCTTCGAAGACAAGCGCAAGTGTGTGATAGTGTGAGTGCCCACCTCTGGTCTAGACTAGGGCTGCCAGACGTCCTGGTTTTCCAGGATTTGTCCTGATTTGAAAAAAATTGTCCTGGTGTCCTGGTCCTCGCTTAAATTGTCCTGGTTTTATAATGAAGGTCAATGCAGACACCTATCTACTTTTTACCAGAGTTTCCTTTGAAAAAAAGCATTAGTAGCCGAAAATCTATAATAAAACCTTTTTCTAAAAGGTTGAACAATATCTGATTAGTTTACTTTCTTTCTGTTTAGTTTATTTGGTTAAAATCTAATTTTGTATCTTCAGGCAAATTCCAAAAAAGTGCAAGTACCTGAACAGCAACACGGCTGAGGNCTTTTTACCAGATTTTTCTTTGAAAAAAAAGCATTAGTAGCCGAAAATCTATAATAAAACCTTTTTCTAACAGGTTGAACAATATCTGATGAGTTTACTTTCTTTCTGTTTAGTTTATTTGGTTAAAATCTAATTTTGTATCTTCAGGCAAATTCCAAAAAAGTGCAAGTACCTGAACAGCAACACGGCTGAGGGGTCACACATACTACGCAGTAGATAGTGTAAGGAGTTAAAATCTCTTCTAAAAGGCCTTTCGGAAAGTCATTCCTTTCTTTTTTGAACGGAGTGGAATAAATTGAAGGGCTTCTGCTTTCGCTACTCAAAGAAAAGCTTTAAGCCTTTTGAAGAAGTTTTTTTAAAGCAGTTTTTAGTTCATACAAGTCATACTTCTTTAAGGAATTTAAATATTTAAGGTTCAGATCAAATATATTTTATTGGGGCGTGAAATGCTTATTGAATCCTATTTGTAATACTAAATAATATAAACATATACTTAAGTACATCCGCGTAAATTGTAAATAGGANTGAAGAAGTTTTTTTAAAGCAGTTTTTAGTTCATACAAGTCATACTTCTTTAAGGAATTTAAATATTTAAGGTTCAGATCAAATATAATTTATTGGGGCGTAAAATGCTTATTGAATCCTATTTGTAATACTAAATAATATAAACATATAC
>NW_016232544.1:0-1204 GCF_001687245.7 Rhagoletis zephyria | reverse complement strand
GGGTGCCCATATTTTTACAAACCAAAAGCTCTGATCCATGGGCGCAGCCTGGTAGGGGTAACTTCCAAATTTGTTCCTATATATTCAAAAATATTACCAGGAAATGCTGGCTTAATAGTCTCGATCCCACTAACTTTCAATTGTTTTCCTATGTATGTACTATATAAAAAATAATACACTCAAAGGCTAACAAAATAATTTGTAAATTTTCATAATTAAAAAAGTTATTGTGTGGATCATCCGGTTCTGTTTCAAGTTATTCTCGCTAACTTCAAACTAATTCTATCTAAGAAGGGTAAAATCCTGGGCGTAGTCGCCAATGAGCGAAAACGGATTGAACGGTAAACTAATAGATAAGTTTACGGTTCACTTGTTTACGGTTCAATTGTTTATTACTTTGTCTTTAGGTCGTGTGGTAAACAGGTATGTAGAGCTAAGAATTTAAAAACTACATCACAGTTTAGTTGAGATATTCGCATTTGACCACTAGGTATATTTCCCAGTACTACAAAGCTTTTACCATTCACCTGGGAGTGGCCAGAAGTGATTCGTTTGCTTACGGTTAAAATCACTTCGTCCGGATATTTATATTCGCGTATCCCCTGGGTAGAGACCAAACACCCTTTTGGGAGGGAGCTAATGCGGGAAAACGTAAAACCCCGCTTGCGCTCGGTTTGGGTCCCTGCACGTTAAAACCCTACCCAATGAAGAAAAAAACCATGCCTCGGATGATACCCCATTCTTTTGATGACGATCACGGCAAACGTAAAAAGGACTAGGATTGAGGGTATGCACCTGGAATATTCGGACCCGTAATCGGAAAGGTGTCTCTGCCGGTGACAGGTAATAAGATCAACGGAAATAAGGTCAATTGCCTTTATTTCTCACCCTGGTGCGAAATAAAGTCAACTGACATTATTACCTTTTTAAAAACGAAATAAAATCCATTGACATTATTTCTCTTTCAAACATTAAATTTGCTCAGCTTCGCGGAGGCCCGCGTCAGCGCGTCACACCCCGCGTATCCCGCGCGACCGGCGCGCACCACGTCACGATACGCCGCGGCCCCCCGGCCCCCCTTCCNGTACGCCGCGGCCCCCCTTCCCCGTCCCCCGCCGTGCTGTAACGCAGGTAGATTTATTNAGGCCCGCGTCAGCGCGTCACACCCCGCGTATCCCGCGCGACCGGCGCGCACCACGTCACG
>NW_016232542.1:0-1204 GCF_001687245.7 Rhagoletis zephyria | reverse complement strand
ATAGCCCCCATACCTTAAGGTAAGACGTATTCTACGTCAAAAATTTAAAACAATTTTCAACTGATGCTGATGCTGATGCTGTTTTTTAACTTTTTTCAAAGATTGACATAAAAAAAACTTGAATAACTGAACCTAAACTATTCCGATTTAGACTTGTGAGGTATCATTAGAAAGCGTATGTTCTTACCCTTTTTTTCTTTTTGCTAATAAACTCATTCAAGGCACGAGTTTCATTCCGAGTTGAATTAAGATGTGTTGGTTATTGAAAAAAATNCGTATGTTCTTACCCTTTTTTTCTTTTTGCTAATAAACTCATTCAAGGCACGAGTTTCATTCCGAGTTGAATTAAGATGTGTTGGTTATTGAAAAAAATAGGGGTATTTCCGATCCGGTGCATACTGTCTAGCATGGTGCATAGATAGCATAAATAGCGTGATTGGCTAATTTTGTTGTTGTTTGAACACATTTTGAACACATGAAACAAAAACTACTGTTTACCGTTCAAAAAAATTGTACTATGAAATTTGCCTTAAACTGTATTTTCGAAACAATTGATTTGTTGGCGTATTACACTGCGCGCACTTTTATGTAGCAAACAACCATATTTATATTGAAATTTTTTTTTGTTTTTTTTTTTGTATTGACTAAAAAATTTATTTAAAGAAAATCGGGTTCGCGGAACTTTTCCTAACTGGCGAAGAGTTTTTAAGGAATAAACATACTGACTTCTTTTAAAATTAATTTTTTCAGGGCACAACTTTTACTAACCTTTTTTCCAAACCAATTCAGCCTCGCTTTTTGTGATCGACTGGTCACACTGGTATTGACTCACATTGATTTTTTTTTGTAAATCGGTTTTTTATTTCTCACATCGGTTAAACGCATCGGCATACGTATAAACGCATCGTTCACTTAACGCGAAGTCAAAAAGGGCTTGTATTCTTAATACAAAATAGTTGTTAAACAAATTTCTGATGAAAACAGCAGATTTGGTTTGCTTAAAAGAAATATGTGCTGAGTCAAATTGGGTCAAAGGTCCAATAAAAATTTAAAAAATATAAAATATTTTCTGGGACTTACCCCTTTTTTCGACCAAATTAAAAGGTAATTGAGACGCGTAGAAATGTGAGACCTCACCAGTACCTGCGCAAGTACGTATGTATGTCTGTACTATATTAGACTGCATCACCAAAAAAAGTTGCGG
>NW_016232541.1:0-1204 GCF_001687245.7 Rhagoletis zephyria | reverse complement strand
TTGACAACTAATACGTATTTCTTTATTGCCATTGTCTAATGGAAACGCGCCGTAAGGAAGTCAATATGGCGGAATTACCCGGCGCTTACATGAGACAATTTTGCCAAGACAATAGCAATACATTCGGCCGCTGTGGTGTAGTGGTAAGCAGTGCGCGCTTCCACCGCACAACATCAAGGCGCACGCCACAAGTTGGAATAGAAGCTCGGCCAAACGCTAACATATGTGTAAGCACCAATCTATGATGATGATGATGATGAATAGCAATACATTCACACTTTTTCACTAATACACACACACACAAAGACAATTGTCTTCGTCACTGTCTTTGTCACAACCGACATTTTAGTCAAAATGAATTGTCATAACTATTGTCAGGACGCCTACGCCACGGCNCTTACATGAGACAATTTTACCAAGAAAATAGCAACACATTCACACTTTTCACTAATACACACACACAAAGACAATTGTCTTCGTCACTGTCTTTGATTTTTCGAAGACAATGAATTGGACAGTAAATTGGACAATTGGGTCACGTGTCGGTTAATTTGAGAAAAAGAGGCAAGACAAAATCGCATAATTACGAAAAAGTGGTTTGTGTTTGGATATTTTAGTAAATAATATGAAATTCACGCCAAACGACACTAGCGGCGGTTGCTGAAAAATGTATTGTCTTTATAATTTTCTGGACGCCTACTTTACACAACAATTTGACAAATAATACATACTCTCAATTGTCTTGACTCAAATTGTCTTATGTAAAAGCAGCGCTAGAGCGAGAAGCTGCCAGCATCCAACAACTTGTATTATTGCATCATGTCTCCACCTGACGCGTCTTGCTGTCGAATATTCTACTTCTTTCATCGAACATTCTGCCATTTTCTTGTTGTTCGCTTCGCGTTGCCGCAGTATTCGACACACTGGCCCGTAGTTATAGTCGAAAGTTAAAAAATCTTCTAGTTAAAATTAGTCTTTAAGTTTAGAGCAGGCTTTAAGTTTTAGTCGGTTATAGACATGTTAGAGGCAGGTTTTNTTCTTGCTGTCGAATATTCTACTTCTTTCATCGAACATTCTGCCATTTTCTTGTTGTTCGCTTCGCGTTGCCGCAGTATTCGACACACTGGCCCGTAGTTATAGTCGAAAGTTAAAAAATCTTCTAGTTAAAATTAGTCTTTAAGTTTAGAGCAGGCTTTAAGTTTTA
>NW_016232540.1:0-1204 GCF_001687245.7 Rhagoletis zephyria | reverse complement strand
TTGCAGAGAACACCTTTGTATATTTTTAATGCTGACTGGGTTATATCCTCTTTTGTATATCTTCTTTTGTCTCTCATTCTTTTGCATATTTCGGAGTTTGACAGCTGAACTCCGCCATTTAATTTGCATGTGCAACCAAAGTCAGACGCGTGATTTTGAAGGTGTTTTTATTTAATGAATTTTGATTAATTGGTTAATATTAATCAAGTTATAACTAATCGAGTAAAGTGTAAAGTGAAGGGGAATACAAAAATGAATTGGTGAAGTGGCTGCTTTAAGGAGAATAGGAGTGATAAATGTACCCTAATTTCCAAATTTTACAAAAAAGGGCATATTTCAAACCCAATTTGTAAATAAATTAGTGACCCTTGGCTACAAGTGTTTGCAATTTTTTTTTGGATCGGGTCACCCCTTTGGACGCAATACCCCGAAACAGGTGGGCCACTTACTAAACAGTACCCGTGGAAACTGGTGATTTAGTGCATTTTTGACGTGGTAATTGCTCATAGAAAACAACGAAATTTAACAAAAGTTTTTTGTTTATAACTTTTAAATGGTTAATAATATTAGCCTTCCCCCTCCAGATTATTAATAGGGGGGCCGAAACGCGTCGTTTGGTACCCCTCCCGACTTTTCCGGACCTTTTTTAGGGGTTTACCCTACACTAGAGAATTAATTGGTGAAGTGGCTGCTTTAAGGAGAATAGGAGTGATAAATTTACTCTAATTTCCGAATTTTACAAAAAAGGGCATATTTCTAACCCAATTTGTAAATAAATTAGTGACCCTTGGCTACAAGTGTTTGCAATTTTTTTTTGGATCGGGTCAGCCGGGAAAATTTTAGAATGGTAACCCCCCGAGTACGGAATTAAGGAGGGGGGAAGAGGGAGTTCTAAAGGGGGTATATGTAAAGTTTTAAAGCGCGGAACCTTATAGTTTTTAAGTAATTTGNGGGGTTCTAAAGGGGGTCTATGTAAAGTTTTAAAGCGCGGAACCTTATAGTTTTCAAGTAATTTGTTATTAAAGTTTGTAATTTTCACCAACTTGTATGGGACTATTTCACAATATATAATGCACTTTCCACTAATTTTACACGTTATTTACACTCAATATATGCACAGTAAGAGTGTGCACGTTCAAGCAAATAAATACTTTAAGTATATTACAGATTTTTTATCAAAAATTGATTGTTGTTTAATTTTATG
>NW_016232538.1:0-1204 GCF_001687245.7 Rhagoletis zephyria | reverse complement strand
AAAAAAAAAAAAACTTTACGAAAACTACTTTTACTTAATTTATTTTTTAAAACTTTTCCATTGGTTTCAGAGAACTTTAAGGTTCGATACAAAAAAAATCTATTTTGTTTAATTAGTGGAGTTTAAGAATGTTTTATTAAATTTACGTATAGATCCTAAAAATTTTGTATAATCTCACTTAACTATCAAAAAAGGTTTTTATTGCAAATTTTTTACTACTCTTAAACAAAAAAAAACAAACTATTTTAAATATTTTATCCACGGATATCCACTTATTGAAAACCTAATTTTTCAAGATTTTTCGTCGTTTTTAAACCCAAATTAGAGGTGCCATAACCATAACGCCTCGCGTACGTTTTATCGGAAAATTTAATTGCTATGGTTATCGTTATGGATATGGTATGGTACCAACAATTCAGCCTTTAGAAAAGTTTTCTGTTCAAAAATATAAAATTTAAAAAGTTGTAACAAGAAAAAAGATATAGAAAATTTTGCTAAATTTTTTTGTAAATACAAATTCAGTTTTCTATATACCAAAATTTTAAATTTTTTAGTAAAAAAAGAAAAATAATTTTTTTAAAAGTGTGAAACTAAAAAATAGGAAAAAGTGGGAAATTTAAAAATTTTTTGAACACAGTTTTATATTAAAGAAGTTTTAAAAGCACGTAGGATTAACAGCCAATTAAATTGCTGGTGAAACCGGCTATAAGATTTTTTTTTTTTAATCTTAGTAGAAAAGGTTTATTGAAAAAACCAGAGTAGTTAAAATTTTTGTATTTCTTAGCAAAAAACTTTGGGCATCGAAATTATGGTGCCTAACTGCTGGTTTCACTAGCAATTGAAGAGAAAAATAATTTTTTCACATTACTAAAAAAATAAGTTTTGTGAAATTATAAAATTAAAAGCTTTTTAATAAAGTAGGTAAGAAAATTGTGACATTTTTTAGGTTATTTTGTATTTTGTGTAAGTTTTTTGAAATTTAAGTGGAAAAAATAACCCAAAAAATTAAAATTTTGTAAGTAAAAAATATCTGAAATCTTTAGAAAAAGATACTTTGCCATTGCAATTTTTGAAATTAAATTTTTACTAGATATCTACATACATAGCAATATATAAATATATGCTTTCGAACATTTTGTAAAACATTGTATGGTTAAAAAAAAAGTTTGAAACTATAAAATTTGTATTACTTAAAGAAGGCAAG
>NW_016232537.1:0-1204 GCF_001687245.7 Rhagoletis zephyria | reverse complement strand
TATGTATGTGTATGTAAATTAAAGGAGAATAACAAAATTCGTTTATATTGAATGAAAAAAAGTTTCGCTTCTACTTAAAATATACTAAGTGGCTAGTTTTAGTTATATGTGTTTTAATACGAATGATTATTATTGCATACGTTTATGAATTCGAAATTAAGCCTAAATATGTAAGGTTTTTAAACCGAATGTCACACATTAGACATTTTGTGAAAACATGAGGATTCATTATTCTATCAAACGGGATGATGGCATGCTCAATCAGTCTATCGTCGCCAAAGCTGACCACCACCAACAAATTGCGGGTAGTAGCACATTCCATAAGAAAGCCCACCGCCCGGCGTGATTCCGAATACCGCTGATACCGCCGGTTAAATCTGGATTTATTGTATCGTTTCGTTCAGAGATGAGGGGTGCCGTCCAAGTTTGTTCCTCATCGACTTCGTTGACTCGCCGCTGACAATTCATCCACTTGCGTGCACTGAGTTTTGGACGTGGATGCGCTACCTCCATTACATCATCGTTGAATTCCCAGTAACCGTAGCCTTTGAAAAAGTATGTCTTACGATTGCTATACTGGAATGCAGCGTCTATGTTGTAACCTACTCCGCGCCATATCGACATATCTCGCGGGTAGTCCAGTTCAACTCTACCGGTTTCGTCATCTAATCGCCAATATAAGGTGCCACTTGTAAAGTAGGTGCGGTTGTTATGGCCCCAAACGAATGCGGCATCTATGTGGGTCAATGACGGCGGCAGACCTAAAGAAGTGAGAGGTTGCGGGTAGCCCCGTACTAGCGTCACTGAATCGAAGACATAGTAATAGCGGCCTGAGATAAGCAAAGTCGGTTATAAATAAATATAGACAAACCAGAAAATGTGAAACTTACCTATAAAGAATACAATTTTTCGATCTTGATTCTCATACACGGCGTCAATTTTGGTGTAGTTTTCGGGCAATTGGGTCCACAAGCGACGAGTTTCGGTTGGAAAGCCTTCATAAAGACCACGATCTCCAATGCGCCAAAGAAACTGGATGTAGATTAGAAATGTGAATAAGTGATAAGAATGCTACGTATGTTTTAACATGCATACATATATCGTGTATTCCTTGTCAACCAGGTCCCCTAAATACATATTTTGAAAACGGATATTTTTTCAGCAAACTTTGCATAGATTGGCCCAAATTACACGAGGGGTTAAA
>NW_016232536.1:0-1204 GCF_001687245.7 Rhagoletis zephyria | reverse complement strand
GTTGGCATGTTTTCATGTTTTCTCCAGCTTCAGTTTTTCAGCTCTTCACTACGTTATTTACGTTAAGCGATTTCATTCATTCTTTTATTCGTTCCTTCATTTCTTTCATGCGCTTCTTAGTGCAATTATCTCGGCAAATGCAGTGCTATTCAAAGCTTTCATATGTCATTGGCTGCATTGCTGACTGAATTTTTTATATTAGGGCGGGGCAAATTTGTATGGGAGATTTCTTAAATTAAGTGAAATTCCAAGCAAGTTTTCCGAAAAAACCATGGATCTAAAACCAATTTCGATTTTGTCAAATTGTGAAAATTGTTTTGTTTTTTTTGTCAAAAGCAACGTTTTATTTTGCTGTAGTGTCATAACTAAGTGTCTAAATTTCATACAAAGATATACTTATTACAAGGAGTTTTGGTATGAGAAATCTATTTCTGGACACATCTTTTTCTTTAAACATCCGCCAAAGGGCGTAAGCTTTTTTACCACGTTTTCATTATTTTGGAATCTCGTTTGTCTAGACATGGAATATGTAAAACTAGTCTAGACATCAACCTCGTCGTTAGATATCATAGCAAAGAGTGTTGACAACCCTGTTGGCACAATTGTGTTATTGATACTTGAAGAAAGGTGATCATGAGACATCTGCCTCGCCGGAAGTAGTTAAATTATTTAATATCCGCATTATTTTGCTGCGTCTAAAAATATGCACTGCGCTGCAGCGGAACTACACAACGCCATTGCATCGTGCATTAGTCTTTTGGCCTATTTTCCTTATACGAATAGTGAAATAATGAATCTTAGAATATTTTAGTCACTAATAATTTAATAACTTGTAAAATTTAAAAAAATTTTAATTAGTAAAACTCATTTGTTTAATACCTAGGCGCCGTTTTATTAGAATCAATTCATTAAAATTCTGGCCGGCCAGATGATAACGGTATTTGGAATTTATTACTTTCTTATAAATAAAGTAAGGTATGCAAGTAGTGCCCTTTTTTATAAAAATCATTGGACTTATTATAAAATTAGTGAAGATTGGTCAGCAAGCAGCCCCTTTTATATTTTTTTAAATGCACACGGCATTAAAAATACAGTGTGCTTATATTAAAAATAAGCAGGAAGAACAGCATAATGAACACTGTGGCTTGTTGAAAAATCTTTGAACTATAAACTGTAGTTCTTATATAGAGTCGCACTATTTTAT
>NW_016232534.1:991-1204 GCF_001687245.7 Rhagoletis zephyria | reverse complement strand
CGGTGCTATCTGGTGACTGAGCACGTACCGGTTAGTGGCCAGGGAAAGTGGTCGGGTACAGGCTGTTGATTTACAAATGCTGGAAAAGTCAAAGTTGACCACCTGAAGGGGCAGCTCAAAGGTTCCGTAGATGGAGACAAAGAGGACGATCAGCAGCGGCACTCGAAAGTGAAAGTAATTGGGATGATTATTTCTATTCTTTTCTCCTTCAGT
>NW_016232534.1:0-825 GCF_001687245.7 Rhagoletis zephyria | reverse complement strand
ATTGATTAATTGAATGCAGTTTTAAGCATTTTGTTGTATTTAAATAATAAGAGCACACACTAAAAGCAGTGACTACTTTGACAATTGTCAGTTGCTATGTCAACTTTGGTTTGAGTTTTCTTTCATGATAATATTTGCAATTTGACAAAACTGAAGATTCAAGATGTCAATTTTAATGCAAATAAAAATGATCCATTTTGCAATTTCAAAAAATAACTATTTTAAAATAAAGTTGATTTTAGTTTGACGTTTGCACCGGATTTGTATTTCCTAATCTGATTCAAAAACTTTAACTTAAAAAATCAAAAAAAAATTGTTAAAAAGAATAAAGCATCTATAAATTATTATGCTGAAGTATTGTTTTTTACAGTACCTTTACATTAACCTCAAAAAACCTGTATATTTTTGCATAAAACAGTACCTAAAGTAAACTATCATACAGCACATTTGCGCATAAACTCATTTGTCTAAACTGAAAATTAATTATTGTTAATTACATTCATTTTTTACAGAATCCAGTTTTGAGTTTTTTAAAAATGTGTTTTTTCAATGAATCTTTTATAAAATGTTAAGGTTAAAAAAAGTTTTCTTCAACGATTTTAATGCCAAAAATTAAGAATAAATAAACCACGTTTTTACAATTACCAAAGATTCCACAAAAAATAAGAATTCAAACTAAAAAAGTTAGAGTTTTTATTTTCTGTTATTTATTCTGATTCTCTAGTGCAATACACAATTTTTCTTAAAAATGTCAAATTTCCCAAATTAAAAGATTATTTTTTGTATGACAGAGCCGTGGGCTGCTCTAGATCTTGGGGAGAGCGC
>NW_016232533.1:0-1204 GCF_001687245.7 Rhagoletis zephyria | reverse complement strand
GTGCTACGTGCAATGGCTTTGCAAGATTTGGAGAATACCCCTAATGTCGTTTTTACGTAGAAATAACAAACCGACAGACTTCCACATACATACGTAATTCCAAGGCGAATTTAAATAANACGTAGAAATAACAAACCGACAGACTTCCACATACATACGTAATTCCAAGGCGAATTTAAATAAGGTGGTATCGATTCAACAATTACTTGTATTTTGTTTTTGCTTTTAGCGGGCCATTGCTAAAAATCAGTTATTGTTTCCCAGCGAGAAAAGAGCTTTTAAAGTCAAAGTGCCATACCTGTACAAAAGCGGTAACGCTACGTAAAATGCATCTAGTGAGAGTAACAGGAGAACAGATGCAGAAGTGTACGGGAACAAAAAGGTCATTTGGTTTGTTTACTTGTCATTAGTACAAGACTGATTTGGCTGAAAGATCACTAAATAACTATTAAAATCTATATAATTAATAATAATTGCATATATATTCGAATATTTCGTTATTTACTTCCATTTTTTAACAAATGTAAGGTTATTTGCTTTCACCGCGTTCTGTTTTTTTACACAAATGCAACTCTACCTATCGTTTGACACTTTTCATGAATTTGCCAGAAGAAAAACTCCGGACTAAATCTTGAAACTTCATTCTGGGAACAGTTGCTCAGTTTCTCTCACGACAGTGTTCCCAGATACAGAATTTTTGGCGTACGGGAACGACTTTGGACTAAATCCTGCAAAACCTGAAAATCGTAGACATGCTGGAACGCTCTAATTGAAAATTTAAAGGGGAAAATTTAATGTGTAACGGCCCGGTTAGGTATGGCAGTTAGTAAATTTGCTCCATTCAAAAATAATCAATTGGGGTGTTCACAGTTCGTTCCAAATTGTGTCTGAAAATGTAGACGTCTACATTTTTAGACATCTTTAGCATCAAACTGTGAGCACCCCTCTCTAGCAGTCGTCGCAAAATCGTCTCAAAACTTTGCTGGTGTTGCCAGACATTTATTCTTTGCATGCATTTTTGATATGGCGCCTTTTGATTTTGCTTCTGAAAAATTGTAATTATTTAACTTAATTACCAATTCCTAATAATTGTTATTTCTTTTCTTAGATTTGTTTCTTTTCATCAGAAATTGCGCTCAAATTAAATGCAAATACAGAAAACGTGCCCAATAAATAAAGAAATATGATTAGTATTGCCATAATG
>NW_016232531.1:0-1204 GCF_001687245.7 Rhagoletis zephyria | reverse complement strand
AAATGAAGAAGTTCGGTTAGTTTAGGCTCTATGAAAACGGTACGCAGGGTAAACGTTACGACTTCTAGGGATATAACTGCCATGGGCCCTTGGAAATATTTTAAGATTCGATTTCCGCGCTGATCAGAAAATCTGTCTTGGAATTTAAATCAAAATAAAATTTCCTTTGAACTATTGCCTGTCATTCAGAGCAATCGTCTATCTAACATAAGATTACATGACCACGAAAAATAAATACAATTTCGCAAGGATTTACGAGTATTTTACAATTGAAACAGATTTCCAGACTTCCAGAATTGGGAACTTATTGTGGCGCGCCAGAAGTCACCATCTAATTAGCCAGGTAGCATGTAATCCTGGATAATATCTCGAAGCCAGAAGGCTTTCGGATAGTCCCTAACCCTTTCTTTGAGTGTTTGATAGCAACTCCGGACCAAATTGTTACTAACCAAGTGGCTAGAGTCTGGTACCTCATTTGACGAGTATCTTTGCAAGATTTGATATAGTATCAAAAGGAAATGTTATTATCCTATTTTCTTTAATATATACATACATATAAATTATATATTTACTTTATAAGTATATTTATCTACTTTCAGGTAAAGTTTTTCCGCAACTTAGATACAATTTGAAAATTTTATTTTCCATCCCTGATTAAATATCAGCTGTAAGGGAGGTCAAGAAACAAACAGCTGATTGCTATTTATTTAATAAACATACCTCCGAGTCAAAATTAAATATATCCAGCAGGGTTGCATGAAAAAATTGTTTCAATTAGCACTCAATTTAGCACAAATCGGGCAATTAAGAATTGAAATTTTGTATGGTAAATCGGACTCAATTAGGTCTGCTGCGTTAGCGGCCTGTCTGAACATACTTTAAGGTAGCAGATGATTTCCCCAACACTTTCTGAAACTTCCATAAAGCAAATAGACTTCAATTCTTTCATAGCATTTTGACAACGAACTGGAATCTGGTGATTTCGCAAACAAAAACTTGAACCCACGTTGCCTTGAAATAAAAAAGCTCATACTTACCTACTAAACTTGTTGGTGAGAAAATAAAACTTGCACTTTATGAACAAATTTATGGTCAAGAGTTAATTACTGTTTGATTGGTTTTGGGTAGTGCCCAGTGCCCACACGCAATTCCACAACAAAGTTGCACCCTGCATTACTGGGAGGCACATTTCAGCTTTTATGAT
>NW_016232530.1:0-1204 GCF_001687245.7 Rhagoletis zephyria | reverse complement strand
CTGAAACTTCCATGTGTTCTTTATCACAATCGATGATATGTATGTCTGTCTGTTGGATTGTCTGTACATATACTATATGTATTTTGACTCACACATATCCATATGCATACACATCAAAGTCCAACCGCTCTACTGACGATATTTTTAGGTTACTGGTGAATTTACTTTCATATATACATACATACATACATACACATTTACATAACATATACTTGCAGATATGTATGTGGTGTATATGTACATCTATGGCATACAACACATATTTTTTGAATAATGGAAGCGTCGAAATGCTAATGTACCTATATCCGCTTTCCAGATGACTTGCGATGACTCCTTGCAATAAAGATAAGAACTGATGAAATATGAGTAAATGCTGCTGAATGCGCGGCTAGAAAGCAACTGAACGAAGGTGCTCTTTGCATTTTGTGGACGTGACACCTTCGTTGTATGAATGATGAAATAAACCGATAGGTAGAAATTTGGGATTTTAATGCAGAAAACAAAGTAAAAAAAAGTAAAAACAAACTTGGCATTGACTGCAAAAATATGTCATTAAAAGGTTGCACCAAGGACAAATAAAGCTAATTAGTCAACCATTCAAGACCGACTAAGAGTCTATCACAACATCCATATTCTCACTCTTTAAGACACCCTTGCCCCACACGGACCATCGATATACATTTAGTCCTCGCCGTCTGTTCTGGATCTTTTTCTGTTCGACTAAGAAAATAACTCCTTTTGAAAGGTCTTGTTAAATCTAAGAAAAGGCCACTCTATTTAGAATATCTCTATGACCGTATTGTCTCTGAAATCATCAACCCAACACTCGGAGCCTCATTACACATTAAATGCAAACATACTCGTAGAAAAAACAAAAGGGATAAAAAGTGTTTGAAACCGATAATTGAATCGTTAATAAACCGATTATGATATCAGAGTTTTATCGGTTATTTTATCGATATATCGATAGTGCTATCGAATTTAAGGTTTTCTGTAATATTATCGATAACAGGGAGGGGCCCCTAAATAATTTTGATTATGGTGATGGCTGTTATGATGGAGCAGTTATATGCCACGCTTAGTAACAGATTTCTTTGTTTTGTCTCAATTGAATGAACTAATTCGTTTAATAAAAATAAATTGCGATATAAATGAAGTTATAATAAAACAAGTAAGAAAGTCTAAGTTCGGGCGGAGCCGAACA
>NW_016232527.1:800-1204 GCF_001687245.7 Rhagoletis zephyria | reverse complement strand
ACTTGCATGTTGTTACTAGTGTTGCCAAATGTTCCGTATTTGCCGGGACATCCCGTATTTTGCATTTAATTTGAAATGACGTTTTCGAACTGCCTGCCGAGATAGATCGATCTTCCACTCAGCAGTCGATATGTTCATGTTTTATTCAGGGATTTATTTATGTAAGTTATCAAGAAGTTGTAACTTCATCAATAATTATGTTCGCTTAAGTGCCCGCATCGAGGTACTTAAGCGGGTTCTTTTAAGTACCCATACCTCGGGGTACCTCGAAAAGCAGACATTTTTCGTGAGGTATTCAAGCGGGCTTTACTGTACTTCACTCACCACGCCGCAAACACACACACACACACGCACACTACTCCTGTTTGCCCGCCCTGTGATAAGAAGACCAGTGAACAGACCAC
>NW_016232527.1:0-750 GCF_001687245.7 Rhagoletis zephyria | reverse complement strand
AAAAAAAAAATAAAAAATTTATGTAGCAAAGCAGCGCGCAAATTAAACAAGACAAAGAGAGGAAAGAAAAATTTGCAAAATTTTTGGCCCAAATAGATACGTATTCACACATACGCTAGCTCCACGTAGTACTTAAATACATTTACGGGTATCCACACTCCAAAAATCTACCAGTCCCATTCTTCCCGCTCAATTCGAATGTATGTGTGTATGTGGCTTTTTATCGTTCACTCACATGCCAACTTTGACGCCACCACGTCTTCCACAAGTGGTAAGCGGCCGACCTGCTATGGCAGGCAGCTGTCAATGCGTGCGGTGGCTGTTGAGCAGTTGACTATTTTAGTTAGCCATTATTTGAATGCGGTATGGCAAGCGAATGAATGCTGATGATGACGGCTTCGGCGATGGCAGTGGCGGCGCGCTTTGTGGCTACACAAAGACAATAGACCTCAACTTTTTGGGCTACCAACTATGAGTGCTTTTATAGCCATATTTGCATATATATACATATATATACGATTACATATGTATGTACATATGTATGTGTGCATGTGCGCATACTTGTGCCCTATTTAGCCGCACATTCGTCAAGCGCTACCGAATATTGCTTTCATTCATTTTTTTTTCCAAGGCTTTGTTTATTTTTTCTTTATTAGAATTTACATACACATACTAGCCGGTATGTGTGCAATAGAAATACGTATATGTACATAGATTCTTTATCGCATTTACTTTAACATTTATTTTTAC
>NW_016232526.1:0-1204 GCF_001687245.7 Rhagoletis zephyria | reverse complement strand
TTTATGGGCATATAAGATTATTTGCACATGCAAAATTTATAGGGACGTACATATGTATGTATGTATACAATTGCACATAAAATTCAAATAGAATTGAGATTTAGAGGACCGTGAACTCAATTTCGATTAAGCTTTATGAAGCTGTAAATGCTAGAAATATNGATTATTTGCACATGCAAAATTTATAGGGACGTACATATGTATGTATGTATACAATTGCACATAAAATTCAAATAGAATTGAGATTTAGAGGACCGTGAACTCAATTTCGATTAAGCTTTATGAAGCTGTAAATGCTAGAAATATGTTTATCTGTGTGGGAAGGAAGCTATTTATAGTACTAAAATTTTCATACAGATACTTTGGTTTGGGGCCGTTTTTATTTATGTATCACATTAGTGTGGCCTTTAAAAATATCAAAATTATTTTATTCTACGCAGAAAGAAGAGTTATCCACGATAATTAAAAAAAAATAAAATTAAAATAAAAAATTAGATGTCGCTACCAGGGTTTGAAAAAACTAATTTTTTTTAAATTCAAAAATTTTAACAGATTTTGTCGTCGCGCAGCTATGTGCTTATGAGTTTATGTATATGATTAAGTTTCAATACGCTGAGTCATATTTTTTCAACCCCGGTAGCGACCCCTAAAAAGATGTTTTAATTTTTGCGGAACTCCGAAAACATTTTTTTCTACTTTTTAAAACTTATGTTGTTAGATGTGACGATCTCCGAAAAAGCAGCAAAATAGCTAACGTTTACCTTTACCTTGTGCCTTCTGATAAAGTTTAAATCCCCAGTAGGTACTTAAAACCTCAACAAACTGTGCTGGTAGTGTTAAACGACGTTGCATTAGTTTTTTCATTTTTTGCTTAACACTACGGCTTTTATAAATGTAACGCACATCCAAACGACAAAATCGGACTTGAGCTCTATTTCCTTCTTTGCACAGAATTTTCGCCCGAATAAAAAACTGTGAAACTATTCCATTTCGTGCTTAAACCCATTCACGCCTCTGTGTTAAAATATGTGCATTTTCTATTCAAGAAAAAAACAAAAAAAAACATAAAAAACTGCAGACTTGTATTACCGCCAATTAAGGAGTTAATCACCATTACGAAATCACTTTGATTGACAATCACAATTCCGCACATTTACGCTGTGTCACAGTGATTAGCTGCTAAGCTGTCCTAGCTGCGAGAGTT
>NW_016232525.1:0-1204 GCF_001687245.7 Rhagoletis zephyria | reverse complement strand
TTTTCTTTTTATTAGTTCTTGGCCTGATTTTGTTGCACAATTTTGTTCGTTTGCCTTTTTTTTGGGTTGTGTGTGTGACACTCAGTAAATAGTAAGTACAAAAAAACAAAAAAGAAAAAAAAAAAATTGCATTCTTTAGCGAGTGAGGATTGCGATTTTGTAGAAGTATACAAATGTGTGTACATTTGTTTGTAGGTATGTGTAGAAATGTAAGACTTATACAATGCGTGCTGACTTTTGCAGCACCTTCTTCATCGACTCTTGGAACTCATTGACATTTCTTTGTTATCTTTATCTATGTTTTTTTTTTGCGTGAGCTCTACATTGTGTTTCCGCCAGATTGGCACACTGCTGATTTTTCTGTTTAAATTAGGGAANTGTAGAAGTATACAAATGTGTGTACATTTGTTTGTAGGTATGTGTAGAAATGTAAGACTTATACAATGCGTGCTGACTTTTGCAGCACCTTCTTCATCGACTCTTGGAACTCATTGACATTTCTTTGTTATCTTTATCTATGTTTTTTTTTTGCGTGAGCTCTACATTGTGTTTCCGCCAGATTGGCACACTGCTGATTTTTCTGTTTAAATTAGGGAATTTTAAAATTTTCAATGGAAATTGTATTTCGAGAATAATGCCATTAAATGGTTGATCATTTTGGTGATTGCATTTGCCTTTTCACTACTTCCTCGACTTTCCATAAGTTTTTGATTCGACTTGGTAACGAAAGGTATAACTTAAGGTTCTAATGCGCATTCTTCTTCAAATATCTGTCTCTGGATTTCCGTTTCTCCCTTTGGTATTTAAGTAAGATAAGGATCTTAAACAATTTCACACGGTGACCAGAAAAATGTTCCCTATGTTAGAACTACATATCCTTATCCTTAAATCATCACATCTCTAGTAAGTTTGACTCAATTGTCCAGGACGCCTTGTAAAGTCGTCTTTAAAGTGTCTACTTTTGTCATCAATCAATGTTGAAAGAAATCCACATTTTTTGCTCTATATTAGATCAGAATGAGTTCATAGGAGAGATCGTTTAGCCTAGGTACCGCAATTAAAGTCTGGGCCTAGTAAAGGCTTCACAGTGCCATATAATGTGGCCTGCTGTTTTCTGTTGATCAAGACACCAGCTTCACTGGTATTAAGTTTGACATAATCATTATATAAATAGGCAATCATGTTTCCTTTACACCCCTTTTAC
>NW_016232524.1:0-1204 GCF_001687245.7 Rhagoletis zephyria | reverse complement strand
GAAAATTAAGGAACATTTAGCAATTTTTTATTAAAATTTCAAAAACTCCCGAGTAAGCAGTTTTACGTTATATCCGATTCACTTTTAGTTGATTTTTGCAACTTTTTTTTCTGACGATGTTGAGCATTTCCTTTCATCTAACAAATTTTTTTTGTATGGAAGAAAATGCACGGAAGAAATTTTAATGAAAATTTCATGATTTTTCCCAATTTTTCTCCAAAGTAAGAAATTTGGATTTTAATGGTTTTTGAGGTGGAAATATCGTCAAACAAAACAATGCCGAATACTTCTGTGAGTGGCATACATATATATGTATAAAATAATCATACGAACGTATGTATTTCTTATAGTCTTTTCACTTCAAACTTCAAAAAAGGAGGAGGTTATCAATTCGTCGGAATATTTTTTATGGATGTTACCGATTTCTATAATTCTGTTAAGGAAAGTTGGTACCTCAGAGGTGGTCCCATAACAATTTGGCTTAGATCCGATCATTGGATCATGATCAAATTAACGGTACTTTTAAATTAACATATGAAAATTAAAATTAAAAAATGCTTGTTTTTTATTTCATGAAGCAGCTGTTTGAAGTGATTTTTATTTTCGTAATGGGTCGTATGCATAAAACCCAAGCAAATTCTTTTTTTTATAATTTCAGGCCTTTTACTCAATTTGTTCAAATAAATTTAATTGAAAGGTATGAAATTTCAAGAAAAAGCAATTGAAATTGGAAGTTTTCAACAAAGTTTTCAGGAAACTAACAAGGGCGTTTAGGCAATGGGCGGCGAGTAGTAGAAGACAAATCCAGTTGTTGTTGACATTAAGGCATTAGTCCCCTTTCAGACACGTCAAGTCTTGAAGGCAATTTTTTTCGCATTCTCTTTTGTGTTTNCAAAGAGACAAGAAAACTTGAAATGAATTGACGGTACGGAGGTAGTATCTGTACTCTTCCCCACTTTTCTCACCTCCTTCGCCATGGAACGAGCAGACTTGATTGCGCGCACCGCACCGCCCACACACGAAAACGTTTTAGTTCTTCTTTCCAATTCAAGAGATGCACACAAACCTGGCATTATTTTGCTGATTTAAAAAAAAATATAAAATATAAATAAAATAAAAAATTAAAATAAAATAAAATATATTTATCGCAAACTGATTGTTATAGCTGAAAATCGCGTAAATGCTGTCAGCGAAAACGTCACGA
>NW_016232522.1:0-1204 GCF_001687245.7 Rhagoletis zephyria | reverse complement strand
GTTTTTATTAATAAGTTTGAAATTTTGATGAAAATTTTATGAATTTTTCAAAGTTTTGTATAAATTTTAAAACTGTTATTTATATCGTTTTTGTAACAGTGTGAACTATATTAAAAAAAAAAAAAATGTAAATCAACGAAATTCTACCCTATTAAAAAAAAGTGGTGGTAAGGCTTACGTGACTACAATTGCACGTACCTATCTTTGCCTATAATAAAATTAGATTCCTAAATGAGAAGGTAAATAGTGCCTACCTAGAAAAAATTTGCTTTATATCTAAGCAAGCACAAGGTGTGTGTCGATAAATAATTTTTTTATTAACGAAGACTTTATCTCCTCCTGCCCGAGACTCGTTTTAAGAGTTCTAATTGAAATTTTTTTTCCTCACAATGCCGCTTTAAACCACTACTACCACTACTCCTCTTAAACTACTTAATCAATTATTTCAACGGCTTTTCATAGTTTTTTCCCCCCGACTTCTTTATTTTTTGAAACTTTGCATAACTTTGCTTTTTGCAAGTCAATTAAAAGGCGCAAGCGCACACATTTTTGTGGCAAGTAAGCGACGAGCCAGATTATGGCACGTAACATGGCAACATAGAGCAGAGGATATAGCCTGCAGGATAACAGCAGAGCAAGAGAACTATAAAATAGGAAATGGTAAATTCAAAAAAAAAATAAATCAGCATTGAAATAAAAGCAGAATATTTGTTGAAGGTGAATTTTTGTAACAAAATACCAAACAAGCGCGCCAGTAGTCGCGCGCACACCCACACGCTCTAGCAAGTACACATTGCAATCATATGTAAGTACCCAGTGGGAAAAATGTAATGTATGGCAATCGAAAAAAAATAATCGGAAAAAAGACGTTTTCACATGCGACAGCCTAAGAAAAGTGGGGCATGCGATTTCAAATGAATTTTTTTTTTTTATTTTTACTTTTTGGATGCATTAGAATGCTGATTACATATTAATCATTAATGCATTACTGCTTTTCGCACTGGGCAGTTATGTGCCCTCAAACCCGTTTCGCATTATCAGCTGCATGAAGTTTCTGTGCGCTGGCTGCGGTTATGGAAAGCGCCGCGACTTTGGCTGCGGCTGCGGCTGCGGCGGTTCGTGTGGCATGCGTGCTTATTACATACTTTTGCGCTGGTAATGCCAAACTTTTTTAATTAAATTTAACTTTTGTATGTCGACAGAA
>NW_016232521.1:0-1204 GCF_001687245.7 Rhagoletis zephyria | reverse complement strand
CTGTTTTTCATGGCAGAATATGCATGTACACTAGGGTGGTGCTAAAAATAATGTGAACAATTTTTTTTTAGTCTCACTCTCTCACTCGGTAATACTACGGTCACAGATGTCACATATAAATTTTGGTCCCGATTGGGGATGGTTAAGGCGTGTCGCACAGGGGGAAAAATTTATTTTTTTTTATCTAATGCCTAAAATCGATACTACCATAGTCGAGGATATCACGTATAAATTTTGGTCCCGGCTGGAATCGGTTACTACGTCTTCAATGGGAAATTTCACCCCTGTGCGACACGCCTTAACCGACCCCAATCGGGGCCAAAATTTATATGTGATATCTTCGACTGAACTGGTGTAAAGATTTGCTTCCTACATTCGAGGACCTCCCTAATGTACACTTGCTTGCCATTTCCTGCCATGTGGCAAGCGATATTAGAAAAAACTTTTTTATGTTAGACGGAAACTGGGCTCGATCCCAGGCCCTGTGAAATGGTANTGCGGGACCAAATATATGTAATTGCGAAATTCAAAATAATTTTTCAATATTTGGAATCTTAAAATTCATGTCTATTAATATTCATTCTTAACTTTAATTATGCATATCGCTTGGAATTATACAACGCCATGAAATGAATTGGGGTATTCACAACGGTGTCGTAGGTGTAATATTGTCGTATGTATGTGAAACTATAAAAGGTTAAATACATATTTAGAAAACTTTAAAACAAAACCACCTAATTTTTAACAGTGTAAGAATTCATGCTATGACTTTTACGACATACATAAAACAGTGCGACACTTACGACATCGTTGTGAATACCGGCATTATTTTTCTATACAAATTTGAATTTCGTTCCACATAACAAACGAATTTAAGCTATAGTTTAACTATAAGAATACGCGCTATGAACTCCAATCCTCTTGATAAGCAGAGGGGTTTGTGGACCTCAATCCCATTCTACATTTATTCTTGCATGCATAAACATATCTAAGTAGCCAAGTCAAACAGAATGTTGTGCGCTGCTTCAACAAAAATGCATACATACATACATGCTTATGCTGCAACCCTGCAAAAATTGCGACTACTCCATGGACTTCATACACTGAAAAACAACTTTTGTTACGTCAACTAAATATGTTTTTCGCAACTCATGCTTTGGTTATAGTTACATTATTTGTTTATAGTTACCAAATAATGTGTTGA
>NW_016232520.1:0-1204 GCF_001687245.7 Rhagoletis zephyria | reverse complement strand
TAGGTAGAGAAGGAGCTACTGGAAGCCATTTCGGAGGCGCTGTAATCTACATATATGTTCAAGGCGAAGTTAAAGCCATCCATAAGTCCAGAATGTTACCAGCCGGTTTCTCGCAACTTAACAGCAGTTCATGCCAGTGTAGGTGTGTTTCCCAATGCTCTACAAATTCGGGCGGTCCGCTGTACACTCTCCAGTTGTTTACCAAGAGTATCTTTCTCTAAAGAGTTCCACAGACAAGGGCTCCGTGAAACAAGATAGACTGAAATCTGATTTCATAGTGGTAATTAATTACTTTTGGCGGTAGACCGTACCGTTTACCGACGCCTTTCTTACCATTTCCCCCATATTAGGCTCCAAGAGAGCCCCAATCCAGGATCAAGCCTAAGTACTTGACCCAGTCTGAGAGCCGCAGACAACCACACCCACTCGAGGGGAGGACCACAATAGGTAGGTATCTTTTACTTCCTGGTAAACAAGACCAGTTCCGTCTTGCTGGGATTAACTGCGAGGCCGCCGTTAACCGCCCACCTAGTTACCTGGTTCAGGATCAAAAAGGATCCAGATCAAAAAGGATGTCTAGAAATCGTCCCTTAACCAAAAGAGCCACGTCATCTACATAGGCGATCACTCGACAGCCTACTTTTTCCACTTCCTCTAGAAGAACATTTACAAACGCAGTACAGGGCAGGGCTGAGTTCACGTGCTCCCCCCACTCCGCCGCGACAGTTATGTCACGAGGTAAGCTGTAGCCTTGTAGATTGGTTTCAATCCCCCTCTACACAATGTCACGTATAGCTGCCATGCGTAAAATAATACTTTTTTAGAAAAACACCAACTCTCTAGGGTCTGACCTTGACACTTATGTATTGATTATTATTGCGAAGCCTAAAATGATTGGGAATTAGCGACATCTCAATATAAAAAGAAGTGTTGAATTGCTGGGCAGTAAATTTTATGGATTATAATTCGAATCTCAAAGCTTCGAATATCAAATTTAGCCATTCCTCGAAGCATGCTCTGCGATGCTGCGTCAATATTTGGAATTCCCGGAAAACTTATGTAGCTATGTGGCCTGACGTTGAGCACAACTTTGCGCTTTGTATGTATATCCAAATTAGGAATTCTCCTTTGCGCGGCTGTGGTACCAAATGAAATGAAGCAAAAGAATTAGGGTAACTGATTCTTATTAAGCGACTCAATGAAT
>NW_016232519.1:0-1204 GCF_001687245.7 Rhagoletis zephyria | reverse complement strand
ATGCAAAAGACGAGGAAGTAAATCACTATTGAGAAGTAGCTCAAAACGGGCTCTGGCAAGGGCGCCTTTAAATAGAAAGTCCCGCAAAGGCGAGTTAGCCTGCGCCTAGTGAACGCGCGCACGAGCCCTTTAGTGTGAATTAATTAATTAAGACTTAATTAATTTTCCTGGTACTAAAGATATTGAGGAGAGATTGCCGCCGATACTGGAGCAAAATTAAGAGAGAAAATAGAGACTAATAATAGTCAGAGTGATCAAGAGAGTTGCAAACAAAACGGCGAACAAACGGCGCTCTACTTGCACTGCAGCAATCGGCGACAATATAGAAGTGAAAGAAAAAGAAGAAAAAGAGGAGGAAGAAAAACAGTTTAGCTGTAAGGGGAACACAATTGCGCAAAGTGAGCAACATTGATTGACTGACTCCCATTTTCAAGGGAAGAAGAAGGAGGAAAACACACCAAATTAAAGTTAAACTGCAAGCACACACACATCAACTCCACCACTTTTCAACTGCAACTAACAGTTCAATTGGCAATAAATGCTGCTGCTGCTGGATAGAGTGGAAAGCAGTGTGTAGGAGCAGTCAAGTGTAATTTAATTCAGCCAGCCAACAATATAATGATGATAATTATATTGAAGGGAATGAATCAAATGGAACTGCTGTAGTTGCTGTTGCTACTATCGACGGCGATCGATGCGCTGATGCTATCTGCTGCTGCCTACTGCCTAGGAAAGTCAACCAAACACAGTCACATACAGTGGCACTCAATCGATCTGGTGGACAAACTGGCCGACCAAACCGAATTGGCAGAAAACGAAAACGACTAGCAGGTTGGACCAACTTTTGACTCCATCATCAGCCAGCCAACCAACCGGCGACACTGAATTGGGTAAATATGACCGGGCAATATGGCCGATCTCTCTCTCTCTCTCTNCTAGGAAAGTCAACCAAACACAGTCACATACAGTGGCACTCAATCGATCTGGTGGACAAACTGGCCGACCAAACCGAATTGGCAGAAAACGAAAACGACTAGCAGGTTGGACCAACTTTTGACTCCATCATCAGCCAGCCAACCAACCGGCGACACTGAATTGGGTAAATATGACCGGGCAATATGGCCGATCTCTCTCTCTCTCTCTCTCTCTCTCTCCCTGACACATTACCCAATGGATGGCCCTATCGATGGCCACATCAGCCGAG
>NW_016232518.1:0-1204 GCF_001687245.7 Rhagoletis zephyria | reverse complement strand
TCGATTCTTGAGTTCGAGTGCATCAATCTTCAACACGCTTTTGTGTGTGGAAATCATGGTTTCGCCTTCGTTGTAATATAATGGGTGTAGTCACAAAAATATTGGCGCCGCAGAGTTTTCTTTGGTAATAAATTCTGTCATCGAAGAACTTTATTGTAGGGTTACTGAATTCAAGGAGTTATCGGAAACACTAAAATTTATTATGAATCCGCCTGTGACATCACTTGATAAACTGAATTTGTTTAAATTTGATTGGTTGGAAATCGAAGATTTTGAAATTCTGCTGATTGAGTTTCAGAGTAATTCAATTTATGTGTTAATTAATGTCTCCAAGAACGGCGATAAGCCAAGATTTTTGTTGGCACGTCAAGGTTGTATTAAATATTTCTGTGGAAATGATGGCACGCATTGCAAATCAGTGTGGAAAAATGAAAATGGAAATATGGCACGTAAATGAAAATATGGCACGTTCGCCAGCCCTGCTCTATATCTACTCATTGCGTTTGAATGCGCGGTGGCTTGCACTTGTGCGTGTTCATCTACGCATTGCGTGCGTACGTCACATTGGCGCGTCATGTTGTAGCGTCGCGTCGTGTAGTGGAAATGGTTGCAATTAACAGCCATGCAGAAACAATTATGCATTTGTAAAAAAACTATATACACACTTATATTAATTAGATTAGGAAATCCAAAAACATACGGAAAACTTAGGTTTTTGCAACCAACAAACACTAAGCAGCGTGGTGCATACAAAATATATATAGATATGTATTTAACATGAGAAATATAAAAATAATTGTTGAGCATAAATGACAAAAAGCTTTCACGTTGAAAGTTTCAATTATGCAAAGGTGCGCTAGTTCAGTTAGAAATAATAAATTTTCGGCGCTTGCACTTTTGCTAAGCGTTTTTTTGCCAAGGTTCTCCTCTAATATGTGCTTTGCATCTTGATATAGTTACACAAATTTTAAAATCATTAATAATAATTCCATTCATAAAACCACCTATATTGACCATTATTTGAAAATGATTGAAGTTAAAAACTAAAAATAAGTTAGATTGTCGTAAAGAAGCACTTACAAACAAAAAAAGAAAAAAACGCTACAAATCAATGCAGAGCAGCGCTAACGATGATGATCTCTGCAAATCAAACAAAGCAATTAAAAAGTAAAGAAAAATCTTCCGCGGTGCATCAAGTATGAAA
>NW_016232516.1:0-1204 GCF_001687245.7 Rhagoletis zephyria | reverse complement strand
ATAAGTATGTTCGGGTACATATAGACTTGCATACTTACATACCTATGTACTTATGTTCATCCATGCTGGAGTTGGTGCGCTGCAACGCTACTTTGCTGACATATCATCAACGTATAGTGTTACAAGTTGCTCGAAGGCCTAACGAAAGGAAATGAGCGCACAATTTGATGGCATTTTGTTACAAAGTACGTTAAGCATAGTGGCAACAGGAAACACAGCAACTCTCCCAGTTACAGCTCGCTCTTAACACTACATAGCGCTTTTATTAAGTAGCGCACTTTCTTTTGTTGAGATATTTTTTTGTAATATACTTGATATTTTTATTACTACTAAATTTATTAGGATGCCAACTTAAAGAAAGAAATGTAAAGAAGTTAAAGTTGTCTTTCGTAGACATACTTGAATTAAAATATACAAATGATATTTTTTACAAACACATTCGTGGCTTTTGACTGCCATTTACAGGCAGTGGCCAGAAGTGTAGTGATGTGCTGAGTCGATACTTTTAAGTATTGATCGATACTCGGCACGGAGTTAAAAAGTAGCCCATACTTTCCATACCCGGTACCGAAATGTTGTAATTTCTATTAAGAGCGCACAACAGCCAAAAATATGGAAGAGAAGCAGGTTTTTTTTTTTTTTTAAAGAGTTGCCACCTTTTAATAATTATATCCAAATTATTTTGAGAAATAAGTAAATTATTACAAACTGGTTATCAATCGAAATGGTTTTTAAAAGANTAGTAGTTTGAAAATATTGTGAAGCGGATTGCCACCTCTTTGAAGTGTCGAATTTAGTTTACTTATACACAAAATATACGAAATATCAAAATATGAATATCGAACGACGGGAGTGTTAAGGAATCTTTTGCTTGAACGCTAAGAATATTTTTGAGGTGTTAGAAGAGGGTTGCCACCTGTTTAAGAAGTTAAATTCAAATTATTTTATAAGCTAAATGAATTTTTAAAATATGGGTATCAATAAATAGAAGGGGGTTTGAAATTGTATTATTTCTGAGGTGTATTTAGCGGGGTTGCCAAAGGTTTGAAAATTTAAATTCCACTTGATTCATCAGTTAAATAAAGTATGTATCGCAGTGTCGTAGGAAGGATAGTTAACAATGATTAAGCTTAAAAATACTTTTGAAGAGGGATACCACCTGTTTGAAAGGGCTAACTCAATTAACTAATTCAAAATGTACATG
>NW_016232515.1:623-1204 GCF_001687245.7 Rhagoletis zephyria | reverse complement strand
ATTGTTGCTACCTCATCCCTATTTCCTATTTCGCTTCCTGACGGTTGAGTCACCACAGAATCCGTTAAGGCGTTGAGTTCAGTCTTAAGACCACATTAGCCTTCCCTGGCTTATAAATTATTTCACAGTTATATTCTTCGATGCGTGCTTTCCACCTCTTTAGTTTTGCATTATAATTGCGACAGCTTAAGGAAAATGTTAATGGTTGGTGATCAGTATATATTCTCATCTTTTTGGCACCGNAGGAGGTCATTCCCAAAAAACTTTTCAGATCTTTCAAATTGCATGGTGGCAAAATTAAATTCATAGCCTCAACCTTTTTTGGGTCAGGACGAACTCCTTAGGGAGTGATGATGTACCTCAAAAATTCAACTTCAGTTTGCAGGAAGCAGGTTTTTTCTAAATTCACTTTTAGATTGGATTCCAACAATCGAGAAAATTCCATTTCGACATTCTTCATATGATCGTCAGCATCCTTACCAAACACAATGATATCGTCGATGTACACATAGCAGATTTTACCGATATATTGTTTCAGTACATCGTCGATTATACGCTGGAAGATGGCTGGCGCGTTCTTG
>NW_016232515.1:0-216 GCF_001687245.7 Rhagoletis zephyria | reverse complement strand
TCACTTTTTCCTCCGTTTCAACAGGGATGTCCTTAGACAAGATATAATTCACTTGGGTGGATACGCGAGCCTTCAGCGGGATTTTAAATTCGTTAACTTTTAGAATGNAAGGATAAGGATAGCTTTTGCTATAAACTGGTTCAGAAGTTGACGTTTTATTTTCTGCACGTACGCAAGTGTCTACTAATTCCTTCCCATTAATAGGTAGGAAAAGGT
>NW_016232514.1:612-1204 GCF_001687245.7 Rhagoletis zephyria | reverse complement strand
TCTCTCTCTCTCTCTCTCTCTCTCTCTCTCTCTCTCTCTCTTCTTTTTCCTTGCACTAACCAGCAGAGAAACCCGGTTGCTGACAAGCTTGTTTCTTCTCCCTCTTGTTCATCTATCTTTGCCTTTTTCTGTGTTTTGTGGTTTGCTGCCTCCTCCTCCTCCTCACACTTTGCATAGATCCACAATTAGACACTTACTCTTGATTCAGCAGCTCATTGCGGGTGAACTTGACTCTAAGCTGCTGTTGCTGCTGCTGCTCAACTTTTGCCAGCAGACCGTGGCCACCGACGACTACTTCTGTCGCCTTTGGCTTCTGCTGCTGCTGAAGCTCAACCTCTCCACAAACGTGCTCGCGAGAACATTGACACTGAAAGCACTCAAAAATAAGAAGTGAGTAGCCAAAAGGAAATGACAGGCTAACAAGGACAACACGAGGTCAACAAAGTCGATGGTCAACAACCACTTTGACCAGCAGTGGGCCTAGCCTAGAGAGTGCTTCCTTGTGTCCTGGTGTGCACCTGAGAATGGGAGAGAATCATTTCTAGTCATTTCTTATCACTTCGAGTCGCTTGTCCCCCGGTCAAGACACACA
>NW_016232514.1:0-578 GCF_001687245.7 Rhagoletis zephyria | reverse complement strand
GAGAGAGAGAGAGAGAGAGAGAGAGAGAGAATCATTTCTAGTCATTTCTTATCACTTCGAGTCGCTTGTCCCCCGGTCAAGACACACACATTTTTTACCCTCCTGTTTCTCCGCTTGTTGATTGATGAAGCAGCAGTCTCTAGTTCTTTTGGCCAGTTTCACGTTTCACGTATCTACTTTCCTTGCCTTCCTTCCTTCTCGGTCCCTGTTTTTCTCTGAAATCGAATACTTCTTCTTCTTCTTCTTCTTCTTCTTCTGTCTCAATTCTAGTTTCTCTCTCCCTACTGTTGGCCAGAGCAGCAGCAGTTTTGTGGGCAATTTAATTTACTGCTGCCCTTCTTTGCATCGTCTGGCCTGGCCTGGCCTGGCCTGTTCTGCTTTGCCTGGTCGCCGTATGTCACTGACTTTGCTGCTGCTGCTGCTGATGCCGTGCTCTGATGCCAATGATGCATTGCCACACAGCACTCTTGGTCTTGTTGGTCTTTATTATCGGGGTATCACCATTAGATTGCCTGGCCCGTGCTCTCTTCTTTTCTTTTCTCCCTTCTCGCCCCCGTCTTAAACTTCTTCTTTTTCTC
>NW_016232512.1:0-1204 GCF_001687245.7 Rhagoletis zephyria | reverse complement strand
AAACAGTCACTAATTGCTAGTCTCAAATTTAGTGACTTGAGATGAGACTATTACTGAGTCCCAGGGTTAACTAAATTTAGTTTAAACTGAGTTTAAGCCAGCACTGAAAAGTACACTCTTCGAACAGACCGATTGATAATTTGGTATAATTATCTATAAAGAAACAAAGCTATCATTGCACCGATATACATCGGCGGTTTCCAATACATCGATTTTTTCTATACATCGAGTAGTAAACATCGATCACAGTTTACACATCGATGTTTATCGTTCATGCTTCTAAAAGCGTTTGCGAATTGTTTATTATAAAAATTCCAAAAAAAACATGAGCAAAGGTAATTATTTCCCAAGAATATAAGAGAAAATATGGTTTTAATTGTATTTCAAGTGATTACAGAACCAATCGATGTACCCAAATCGTCGGATCCACAAGCGCCGGTGACAAGGAAGGGTTTCTTGATATCCATCAAAAGTGGAGAACCGATTGAGATAAGAGATTCAGATATGGTTTGTAAAATAATTTACATATGTAGATGTATGATAATCATGAAACATATATCGTTGTTAGCATGGGCGCTGCCGCGCAGTTACGGACTTCGAAAAATTGAACCGCATAGGCGAAGGCACCTATGGCATAGTTTGTAAGTTAACCGATTGCTTTCTACTACCCCAACCACTTTCAGTTCCTACTCTCTAGAACGTGTTTGCTATAGTATGGGGGCGGAAAACATTCTTAGGTGTATTAAAACTTTCTTTTATTAATGTATACTTTGGTGAAGTAATCCATCCTATTACGGTATCCGACGACTGCCATCCGCTCGGATCTAATCCGATTCGCACTGTCATAACAAGTAATTGGGAAGGATTAGATGTGTGTGAATGGCATCCCTCGGATATATGCTAATTGTGATCAGACAGATTACATTCACATTCATCTAATTGTTCACGCTCGCTTGTTATGACAGTGCGAATCGTATTCGAATGTCGTAATAGGCATGATTATTTCATCATGATTGATATCCTTCATAATTGCCCAAAAATGGAAAAAATTCTTACAATCTCATCACAATGCCATAAAATAGTATAGCTTAACTCAATTAGCTCCAAAAAAGGGGAGATTACGATAACCTAGACGACAAATTTTGACTTTGCCATTGGAAAGTTGGGCTTCTCCGTTTTTCAAATATACCCACTTTTAGGGGTC
>NW_016232511.1:422-968 GCF_001687245.7 Rhagoletis zephyria | reverse complement strand
CCTAATTTTTTATAAAAATATGGTTAATTCTACACCAAAAACACCAAAAATCAGAGTTCCAAACCTTATGCAAAATTAAAGAAAACTACAAATTTCCATCCAAATGTTGCAATTTACACTCTTTAGAAAAAAGTTTAGTACGCAGTTTTTTAGCCCATTCAATTTTAGTATAACAAAGTGCAAGTTTGAGGTAGCTAGCACTTACCATTGATATTTAGCAATTTTTTCTTTTTTGTTGTTTGGTAAGTCCTAGCTTCCTCATACTTGCACTTCATTATACTAAAATTGAATGGGCTAAAAAACTGCAAACTATACTTTTTTTTCTAGATAGCGTAAATAGAAAGTGAATTATTTTAATGAAATTTTGCAGAATTTTCTTAAATTTTGCAAAAGGTTTGGAACTCTGATTTTTGGGGATTTTGTTGTAGAATTAACAAAATTTTTATAAAAAATTACTGAAAACTAAAATATTTAAAAAAGAGTTGCCCGTATTGTAAAAAATTCGTTGTACCTAAACTTTATTGACTGACTGTATTAAGGTAGCTG
>NW_016232511.1:0-171 GCF_001687245.7 Rhagoletis zephyria | reverse complement strand
AAGTGAATTATTTTAATGAAATTTTGCAGAATTTTCTTAAATTTTGCAAAAGGTTTGGAACTCTGATTTTTGGGGATTTTGTTGTAGAATTGCCCATATTTTTATAAAAAATTACCGAAAACTAAAATATTTAAAATAAATAATATAAAAAAAAACTTTTTAATATACAAC
>NW_016232510.1:0-1204 GCF_001687245.7 Rhagoletis zephyria | reverse complement strand
TGTTTCCATCTAAGCCTCGCGAAGGTTGGACAGTCTAAAAGAAAGTGTGTAGATGATTCCACTTAAACTTCCTCTTGACAGCTGATACAAAAGGATCAGGTGAAATTTCTAGTCTCACCGCATGAATACTAATCCCACTTTTCGTACCCTTTCCTCAGTGTTAGGTTTCCGCCGCCGTTGATCGTCCACCTAGTTACCTGGTTCAGGTAACCTTGAGCTAGATCAAAAAGGGTGTATTGAAATCGTACCTTAACCAAAAGTTCCACATCATCTACATCGGCGATCACCCGACAGTTTCCAGTNCCCACTTTTCCAGTTCCTCTAGAAGGTAGTTTACAACCGCAATCCAGGACAGGGAAGTAAGAACACCACCTTGTGGAGTGCTCCCATTGACTCGCCCACTCCGCCGCGACAGTTCTGTCACGAAGTAAGCTTTAGGTAAGTCTATTAGGTTGGTCTCAACCCCCAGATTATGAATATACTTGACTATTGCATCTGGAGTGACATTGTTGAAGGCCCCATCGATATCGAAGAGGCTCCTACTGCATAATCTTCATGCGTGTAAAGCTTCCTCTGACAACTTTACCAATGTGTGCAGGGCGGTATTCACCGACCTTCTCTTGTAATAATCATATTGAGCTCTTGAAAGACAGTGACTGATAGGAGAAACATGATAACCATTTCCGGCCTTCGGGATGAACGCAACACTGACTACCCTCCAAGGCTTGGGGATGTACCCGGTCCTTATGCATGGATCCACCATTTGCACGACACCTTCAGAGCCCTTTGCTGCTGCGCGGATATGATGCCATCGTTCCCCGGCTACTTTAATGGTTTAAACGAATTTATCGCCCAGGTCATGTGACGAATGTCCAGAAGAACGGAGAAGAACAAGACCTGGGGGGAGATTTGGTTTAACGTAAAAACATTTATATCATGCGATAGCGATCCGAAAATTGTAGCTAACTGGTTACAGAATCTCCCTCCCGAAGTACAAAATATCGTAAAGAAGTATATTTGACTGTACTTCAAAGTACGAAGTACAATAGGGAAAAAAGAAGTACTGTACTTCCGAAAGAAGTATATTTTTTCAAAACCGCCTAAATCGGCGTTGTGGTAAAAAGAAGACTTTGTAACCCTGACCTACAGGCATCCAGATTTATGCATAAAAATCGTAAAATCGTTATTGAAACAACAGATTTGT
>NW_016232508.1:0-1204 GCF_001687245.7 Rhagoletis zephyria | reverse complement strand
CCGTTTATTTTTAGTTCTAGGAGTTAATTTGGAAAGGAGTGTGCGAATTAGGATTAGTTCGTGACTGAGAAAATGATGTAGCGGGAGGTTGGTTTGAATATTTTGCGCGATTGTATTTTCAAGTTCTTTTGTGAGTTCGTCATACTGTTTCGTATCTATTATATGAATGATTTTAAATGTTCCTTCCTGTATTCTTGCTGTCCCGTTTTTTAAGGTTATAAGCTGTGCATTCGTATAGTCAAGGATTTGGGTTTCTGCATAAGCCGTGGAGGCAAAGAGCCTGTAAAAAAATATCGTTATAGACCTATAGCTATTTAACCAACTTTAATTTATATCGTTGGCCCATGGCATTTATAACGATTTAATTTATTACCTAAAGATCGAAAGCTTATGGCATTTTACTCGATTTCCCTACTTTCTAATTATCGAACGCCTATGGCAATTTACTCGATTTACCTATTTGCTAATGATCGAACGCCTATGGCAATTTACTCGATTTCTGCTTTAGTCAAGATTATTATAATTATATTCAAATTAAACTTAATTTATTTATATTAAAATTTGATTTAATTTTAATTTATTCAAATAAATTTAATTTATTATAATTTCCTTCAATTTAATTTCTTGCAATTAGTTTAATTCGATGGATGCGAATTTAAATTAGTGTGAAGAAATTCAATTGAGATATTTGTTTTTTTTCATTTGTTTTCTTGTTATGAGGCTTGNATCGTGAGACTAACTTCTGATGTTGCCTTTGTGAACGATTCGACCTGATTGAGTTTTGACTGTAGTCCTGTTATTCTCTGCGACTATTTCCTTTTTATATCTCGATGATAGCTTAGAGCCCAATCATTTATTGATTTTAACGAATATTTCCTCACCTACAGAGTAATCTTTCGTTTTTTGTCTGTTTTTATTGTGATAATCCAGGTCCTTTACTTGCTTCCTTGTAAGTAAGGCTACATTTTGTTGTCTATGTCTTTCTAACTCTTGGGGTCTGTGGTAACTCTGGTACCGAAGAATGTTTCTAGCGGGGTTTTCTTAGTAGTGGAATGAATTGTTGAGTTGTATTCTTTGACAGATTTGAAAAGTAACTCTTCAAAAGTGAGACTATTGTTATCGGACTTTAAACGTCTCATAATTTCAGAAAGCGTGGAGTGAAATCTCTCCACTTGTCCGTTTGTCGTGCTAGCGTAAGGGGGTG
>NW_016232507.1:0-1204 GCF_001687245.7 Rhagoletis zephyria | reverse complement strand
TCGCTTGGTTTGTCAAACCGCTTGTGTGGTGTATTTCGCTCTTAAATTGCTCAATCGGTAGAAGGAAATTCAATATAATATTGTCCACTGTTGCTGTCATTGGATGCCAGTTTCGCAGTATTAAGACATAGCGTCTTGGATTTTATATTATCTATTTTGAATCCACTGGATATTGTTTGCAAGTTTTTCTAACCAGACTTTATTGGACTCATAAAATATGTTTTGCGTCTACCGTATATGTTCCATTTTAAAGTAACGAAACTCTTGAAATTGCGCAAGGCGAGGCGAGAAAGCTGGTTAGGTTTGAAATATATTGTTCTACATGGCTGTACTTGATTTGCAATAATTTAGAAGGGCTTTTAAATAATATCTTACACAAATCCCGATTTTTAATAGATAAATGGGTGCCGTCTGGAATAAAAGTTATCAGAATTCAATTCAATAAAAATTAAACACATACGGTTATTACTAGTCTCTTCCATTCAGTTAGAATTTTTCTAAAAATCACCTCCACGTGGTACATATTTTTCATTAAATAACGAATACACGAGATTAGGTTCTTTGTTATGACTCTGCTGCTATATATTTTTTCATAAATGCCAACTTTCGTAAATTAATGACTTTTGAGCATCGCCCTCTATGAAGCGGCCCCATTGTGCCTCGATGCCTTTGCAACACCGCCCATCTATCAGTTGCAAAAGCGCCTACCTTACGGCACTAAAATTTCACAGGAGACCAATTGTACGATGAACCTCGATGCCCGGAGTTTATTTGGGGCTATCAAATCTTATTTTTGCCGAGGCGATTAGACGGCTTTGCAACTGGTCTATGGGCGGCATTGCGAAGGCATCGACGATATGTGCCTTTGTGTATGTATGTTCAAAAAAGGTTTATTTGTTAACAAAAAACTGTTTTAAGATGATGTCTAAAGTCCAATACTTAACTTTAAAATTCATTAGGTTTAGTTGTATCACAGCATGAGCTTTAGTTGTATGATTTCAATTATTATTTTTAATTCTTCTAATTCTTCTTTTTATTACATACATATTTGTCTTACTGTTTTTAATCCATACCTTTCTACTGTTTAGTTTGCCTTACTAACTATACCTTTTTTCTCCCTTCCTATTTTATTTTCTAACCTAAACTGCTATATACACTTAAAATTTTTGCATTTGTTTGGCACACAGTTGGCTGGGGATTTTTT
>NW_016232506.1:0-1204 GCF_001687245.7 Rhagoletis zephyria | reverse complement strand
ATTAAACAGAGATATTTTCCGATATCCCCTGCAGTGGAAAAACTTGTCCCAGCAGAAATTGATGAAATGTTGAGCCTCGGTGTAATCGAAGAGTCTCCAATTAGTCCTTGGTCCAGTCCGATTGTTCTTGTGAAAAAGTCAAATAAAGTCCGTCTGTGTCTAGATTCTAGGAAAGTTAATAGCGTTACAATAAAGGACGCATATCCCCTTCTCCATATTGATGGTATTTTAAGTAGGATACCTAAGGCAAAGTATATTAGTTCACTAGACTTGCGTCGAGCCTTTTGGCAGATACCTCTTGCAGAAAGTTCCCGAGATTACACCTGCTTTACTGTTCCAAATCGTCCGCTTTATCGTTACTGTGTAATGCCTTTCGGCTTATGCAACGCTCCTCAAGCGCTTTGCCGTTTGATGGATCGCGTCATTCCTCCCGTGTTAAAGAATCAAGTGTTCGTTTATTTAGACGATCTCCTAATTGTGTCCGAAGATTTCGACACACACATGTCCGTTTTGTCCGAGGTTGCTAACCGTTTGAGAAAAGCCGGTTTGACAACAAATATTGAAAAAAGCAAATTTTGTACCAAAGAGGTAAAATATTTAGGATACATAGTGGGTGATGGAACTTTACGAGCCGACCCTGACAAAATCTCCGCTGTGACGAACTACCCAGTGCCAGCCACTGTAAAGCAACTGAGACGGTTTTTAGGAATGGCTGGATGGTATAGGCGGTTTATTGATAACTTTGCGTCGATCACTACGCCATTGACCAATCTGTTCAAGAAAGGTAAATCATTCTCATGGACCGAAGAAGCCCAAAAAGCATTCGAATTGAAGCAAATGCTATGTTCTGCACCAGTTCTGGCAAGCCCGAACTATGAGAAACCTTTCATAATTCAGTGTGATGCCAGTAAGCTCGGTGTTGGGGCGGTGCTGTTACAGAAAAATGACGAAGACCTTGAAGTCGCTATTGCTTACTTCTCGCAAAAACTTAATAAAGCGCAGAGTAATTATAGCGTCACTGAGTTAGAGTGTCTGGCAGCAATACTCAGTTTAAAGAAGTTTAGAGCATACGTTGAGGGACAGGACTTCAAGATCGTCACCGACCACGCCAGCTTACAATGGCTTATGCGGCAAACCGATTTGTCTAGTAGATTGGCCAGGTGGGCACTTAAATTGCAGGGTTACCGTTTCCAAATAGAACATA
>NW_016232504.1:0-1204 GCF_001687245.7 Rhagoletis zephyria | reverse complement strand
CGACAAATCGAGGGAAACAGGAGAGAACTGGGAAGAACAAGAGGGCGACCGATTCAGAAAGCAGGCAAGCTGTCGGCCAGTTTTGAAGCTTCTCCATTTAACTTCTTTTTCTTTTCTTCTACCTTCTTCATCCCGATGGTGACTTCAGCATGTGTTTCACTAATCAATTACCAATTACCGTTCTCTTTTGAAGTCTCAAGAGTTTTTTCTGAGCAACATCTGCTGCTGCTGCTGAAACAGCAGTCATCATCCTCATTGTGGCCCACTAATTAGCAGCAATAAGCACTGCCACAACTGCTCAGCCAGGTCATTTGCCACACTGGCACACAAACAGTGCCCGGGCAATTAATTCTATTAATATGGCTTACTTCTTTAGAAAAAGCAAGCAATTAGCAGTGGCGAGAAACAGTTAAAGACAATTTGGAGCGGATTCTCCAGCACTTCTTCCCCTTCTTGCTACAGCGACAAGGCAACAAATTACGCGGTATGAAGAATGTGAGAGGACAATTAGCAGGATAAGCTATATCTTATTTCAGCATCTCACTCTTCTCCGACGCCATCAACTTGAACTTACTCTGTCTCAGTCTGTCTTTTTTTGCTTTTTTCCTTTTTAGATGTGATGAGTGGCAAACACAATTGGGCAATAGCACTATTGCTCAATACTACCACCACTTTAGTTCTGCCATTTGGTCTGCCGCTAAACTCTTTTGACAAAACAGCGGCATGTGTGTAAATTNCAGCGGCATGTGTGTAAATTATAAACGCTGACAAAAGAAGCACGGTCGCTTCTGAACTGAGGTCGTCTCTTTGAACTGCACATCACCCCAATTACGGCACAGTTTATGCTGTTTTGGCCCACATGACTGGGCAGCAGCCAAAACAACAACAACAACAACGATCACCCTCAGACAGGCAAATGATGAAGCCTCAACAACATCAACAACAACAATTCTGAAAAAACGGCGGCCTTTAGGCATGTAGGCAAGCTCTAGTTTAGCAGTTGAGAATTGAAAAATGATGGCAGCAAAACAAACACCGATTGAGATAGAGCAGCAACAGCTAGATAACCGCCTTTTCAGTCTGCCGTTACTTCAGCTAAACAATCAGATCGATGGAGATAGAGGCTAATTAATCACTGAACTGCGTGACACCAAACAAGTCAAAGGCAATAAAGAGCATAGAAATCTTCTCTGCTTTACCTGCT
>NW_016232503.1:1018-1211 GCF_001687245.7 Rhagoletis zephyria | reverse complement strand
AATAAAATAAAATAAAATAAAACAAAATAAAATATAATAAAATAAAATATAAAAATGTGAGAGAAGTATTTTCCAAAGGAAATAAAAAAGGCAGCAAGACGTGAATTGGAAAAGCTTGAGCTACAGTAAAGCAGGAGCGCGACTCGAAGGTTCTAACTTAAAACAGGGTGGCAATTGAAGGGCTTCAAAAAGG
>NW_016232503.1:0-1008 GCF_001687245.7 Rhagoletis zephyria | reverse complement strand
GGGGGGGACTAGTTCCTGAAAAAACGAATAAGGAAATCAGCCAACAGACATCCCGAGCATTCTCAAGATATAGAGGGGAAAACTTCTCAATGCATTTGAATGGCGACAACAGTGACGAAGGGAAGCACAGGTCAATGTATGTTTATTTACAAATCTCACGCCCGCCAACTAACCCCGACGAAGTGAAGACAGCAGTAATGTGGCTTAAGAGCAAGTAAGCGCGTAAAGCCGACGGAACACCAGTTGAGCTATTCAAAGCCGGCGGTGACGATTCTGTGCGATGGACTGAACCCTCCAAACGCTGCTAAGATTGGCCAGATTTTTACAGCTCGTCACGTTATATCTAAACTTTCATAGAACTTAAAGTAGCTTTTCATAGCAACTAGAGAGACCCCAGCAAAAAACACGATTACCACTCAAACGATTATGGAAACGAGCTAGGCGATGGGAATCGTTTAGCCTTTCGCTTCAAGAAGGCATTATTTTAACATGGGAATGTCATTGACCATAAGCCCTTACCCGCAGCATTGCCTTCGAACGAAGAGTGAACGCATGGATAAACAGAATCCAGAGAAGCGATCAAAGAATGCCTTACAGAGAAACTAATGTAGAATGCCTAGATAAGTATTTATATTAAATTGAAAACAGAAAATACAGATTGTCTTAAAAGATTAAAATTTTTATAAATCAGTTTTTATATTTAGATTTTACTTAAAAATCGGTATGTACATACATGCATATTTAATTACGCTTAAAATTGTACTTCCTCACTCTTATACTTCACTTCATTGACTGACTTCAACTTCGCTGCAAGTTGAACAAAGAAAGACATGATTTTTATTCGAGACAAATTTCCAAAGAAAGTAACGGTAGAAAAAGAATTTTTAGATATTCATTCTATTTTTCAGTTGACTACGATGCAGCATTCTACATTGCATTCCCCGAAATGAAGCAAATAAGCGAATTAAAAGAAAAATATTATAGGACATTCTACTTTGTATTCCCCGA
>NW_016232502.1:0-1204 GCF_001687245.7 Rhagoletis zephyria | reverse complement strand
CGGCTTCCTTCAACCAAATGAAAAAATGCAACAACAATTTTTTTAATATTCTCAATGTTTTGCAAGCAAACATTTCCTTTTTGTTTTTTTTTTTATAACCACGCCAAGGATGCAAGCTACATAAAACATTCAGAAAAATCCAACAAATTTTCGCCAAAATGTTGATTTTTTTACCCTGCAATTATAGAATCTTTTTGTGTACACGAAACATTTTTGTGTACACAGTTGACCATTTTTATCTTTGGGCGCTAAATGAGAACGCCTGGGATAAGCCTTTCTTCAGCAAGGCCCCGGAGGGTTGGTCCGCGTATTTGAATTTTGTATGTGTGAAAATGGGACATAATAATCCTGATTAGCCATATCCAGGTCCATAGCCATGTTGGACAGTTCTGCATGCAATTCATCGAATACAGGAACTTCAAAATTGTTGCACGCTCTTTTCGGCTATCCTTGTTTGTTGCTGTTTCACGCTAAAACACCTGTTCGGATTTCAACGACATTTGGCGCGCAGATATGTTTGTAGGTATAACCTGGATTGACTCATGAGATATGTTTACAGGAATTGCCACCTTTTTCAAAAGCTAAATATAAGTAATAAGTTAAATAAAATGTTACAACAACAAACNATCTCCAAAATGATTTATTTCGAAAATATTTTTTAAGGGGTTGTTACCAATTGTTAAAAAAAAAAAATAAATTCGACTAATAAGTCAAATGAAATATTTTAATTTGCATCGGTTATTTAGTACATAACAGTACAACAGTAAGTTCATAGGTTCATGATAATCACGAAACCCGGAGAAGCTTCAAATTAGATTAGCTACTAAAAATTTTAATTGGAAGCAATTTTCCTACTTCATTAGAAACTTACGAAATTCATTATCACGTCTGGTCATTGTTTTGTCACATCATAAGCTCAAGTAAATGTATGCATATATATAAATATTTAAGCCAGTTTGTTTACCAGTGCAAAATATGCTAATTATCATGACGAGAAAGCAATTTAATTTCGGAGAATAATTAAGAATTTATGTGTACACACAAGCAAATATATTGCAATATGTACATATTTCGTGATCAATAATACATTCGATCTAAATGAGAAGATTTTTTTAATTAACGGTTTTTAGAATAACAATTTAGTTCATGTCATTATAACGGGTGATTTTTTAAGAGCTTGATAAGAGCATAAAATTTGCAAAAT
>NW_016232501.1:0-1204 GCF_001687245.7 Rhagoletis zephyria | reverse complement strand
AACCACATTTCCCGCTCATTAAGTGCCCGAAAGAACAACTGGTACGATGTGGAGTGTCAGGAGGTTTCAGTGAAAAAAGATGCCGCCTACAGGGCCACGCTGAGATCGGGCGCAACGCGCGCTATGTGGGACCGCTATAGGGATCTGAACCATATTTGCCGCAATAAGAAGAGATAGGCCGAAATATGTGAGTGCGAAGAGCTTCAAATGCTGGCCGACAGGAAGAATGCCCGAAAANGAGATAGGCCGAAATATGTGAGTGCGAAGAGCTTCAAATGCTGGCCGACAGGAAGAATGCCCGAAAATTTTACTAGAGAGTTAGACGACTTACGGAAGGTTCCAAGACCAGGGCGACCTAGTTACCGATGTTCAGAACGCCCGCTACTGAATGGTAGCAGCACGGAAAGTTGTGGACAAGAAGAGCCCGAGCCCCCAATCGATGATGACGGAGTCGATGTTCCTCCGCCTGACCGTGACAACGTATAGCATAACGCTGCTGAAAAACAACAAAGCAGCTGGAGCTGACAGCCTGTCAGCTGAGCTACTCAAGTACGGTGGGAGGGAGTTGATAAGATGCATGCATCAACTCGTATGCAGAATATGGTCAGATGAACGCATTCCCAACGACTGATATTTAAGTGCGCTCANCGCTCTGCCCAATCTACAAGAAAGGCGACTCCGCCATTCGCGCCAACTACCACAGGATCAGCCTTCTAAGCATAGGTTACAAGGTGTTATCGAGCATATTTTGTGAAAGACTTAAGCCCACCGTCAATGAACTGATTGGGCCTTATCAGTGTGGCTTTAGGCCTGGAAAATCCACCATAGACCAGGTATTCACAATATGCCAAATCTTGGAAAAGACCCGGGAGAAAAGGATCGACACTCACCACCTATATGTCGACTTTAAAGCCGCTTTCGACAGCACTAAATGGAGTTGCCTTTACGCCGCTATGTCTGAATTTGGCATCCCCACTAAACTCATGCGGCTGTGTAAAATGACATTGAGCAATACCACCAGCTCCGTTAGAATTGGGAAANCCGCGAAGTCTGTTCTGCCTTTTCCAAGTTGAATAAGGAAGCAAAGCAAATGGGTCTGGTGGTAAACGAGGAGAAGACGAAGTGTCTCCTATCAACACGCAAACATTCAGCACATTGACAGTTATAATTTGGAGAAAGTAGAGAATTTCGTTTACTTGGGAAC
>NW_016232499.1:175-1204 GCF_001687245.7 Rhagoletis zephyria | reverse complement strand
CCAACAAAACTGGCGAAGCGCATTTTAAGAGCGACAAATATTTGGAATAGACAGAGCTAAATCTCACGAGAGCGTTTGGCATGTTAATTAAATATGAATATTGATNCCATATATGTAATACTCCTATATTGGCAGTAAGAGCTAGTACCGTCCGAAAACACTACAGTACAGATATATCAATAAACACGTACGAAAGAAAAGGAACACATACGTTTATAAATAAAAATGTACACAACACATATACAAAAACGGCACTCAAGTACACAATACATTGACAAAAATGGTACTAGACTGTCTCGCTTTGATTTCGGAATGCTTACACATTGAGAACAGAGAACGTATATTTATAGAGAAGGTCCAAGAACTGTGAATGCCACATTTTTCGAGCCAACAAAACTGGCGAAGCGCATTTTAAGAGCGACAAATATTTGGAATAGACAGAGCTAAATCTCACGAGAGCGTTTGGCATGTTAATTAAATATGAATATTGATGATTTTTGTGAGTGTTTGATTTTTTGAGAAAATAATTGTTTTAGGAAAAAAATTTAATTATTTTTTTGGTGATTTGTACAAGTAACATGAAATTAAATTGAAAATATTATATAACATTTTCCGATTTTTTGTGACATTTTATTAATGATTGCAAATAGAAAACGCCCATAAGTGTTTGTGTTTTTTGTGAAAACATTCTGTGAAAAAATCCCTTTTTCCTGTGATTTCTACAAATACTGTAAAAATAAATCGAAAAGGTTATATAGAGGNATTGCAAATAGAAAACGCCCATAAGTGTTTGTGTTTTTTGTGAAAACATTCTGTGAAAAAATCCCTTTTTCCTGTGATTTCTACAAATACTGTAAAAATAAATCGAAAAGGTTATATAGAATTTTTTTGATTTTTGTAATATTTTGTTAGATTTTCAATTATAAAACTTTATTGGAGTAAAATTTTTTTGTAAATAGATTTTTAGGGAAAAAAATAATTTCTTCTCGGTGATTTGTACACACAACGTTAAAATAAATCGAAAATATT
>NW_016232499.1:0-161 GCF_001687245.7 Rhagoletis zephyria | reverse complement strand
AATTTCTTCTCGGTGATTTGTACACACAACGTTAAAATAAATCGAAAATATTATATCACATTTTCCAATTTTAGTGATATTTTCAAGTAAAAAACTGTATTGGTATTGGACTAAAAAAAACAAAAACCTGTGAAAAAATCATTTGTGACTTTTGTAGGCCT
>NW_016232498.1:0-1204 GCF_001687245.7 Rhagoletis zephyria | reverse complement strand
ACCTTGGCTCAAATTAAAGTGATATAAAATTGTGAGAAAGATGCACAGCGGAATCGTGTTTCTCGTCTAAAATTTAAAAATTTAAAATTTTCCGGGGATAAAATTAGCTTTCAAAACCATTTTGTTTCATATCAAAATATTAATTCGCATGGAATGTTCAAAAAGCACACAGTGTGGCGGCGCCATGATGTTGTCACACAAAGGGGAGGGACCTACACTTTTACACCGATTCCGAACGGCGATTGTATTTTTCATATACACATTGGTGATATAGTTACCAAACNCAATGTTGCAGCATTTATTACCTGAAAAAATGTACCAAATCTGAAAGTTATGTACCAGTTTACCAAAATTGGTACATTTCGGCCTAAATGGCCACCGCTATGAACCACTATCTGAAAAAAAATTTTTTTTTTTAATTTTTGATGTTGGGTCGAACCGAGCTTGAACCCAGGCCCTGCGCGCTTCTAACCACTACATCACAGCGGACGCGTGATCTATTTCAACGACTAAGGATATTAGCAATTAGTGACACGCAGGACAAGACATTAATGATATCTAACGGTACTTAGGATCCCTCGTATTCTATGTTTTCTGTATTTTGGTGAGTGTTCTCATGTACTCCACATTAAGTTTGAGAGTTAACTCTTGGACTTAATCCGGACCGACTGCAGTTAATTACCGAGATAAATCCGAATAAACGAGTTGATCTGGATCTACGCTGCCGGCTGTCTATGCTCTAAACGGGTTTCACTGTATGTTCATTCGATAAAAGCCGCCATATCTATGAGAAAATTAAAAACGATTTTTTTTTGTTTTTGTTTTTTATTGATCCAACATGAATTGGCAATATGTATGTTTTTTAGGTATGTATATGTTTTTATGTCTGTGTGTTTATGTTAAGCGCACTCAAAACACTCACTACGCAGTTACTTGCACTTGAAACTCTTAAACTTAAAGTGAGCTTTCATCATGAGTGAGCGAACAAAGTTTTCACGTCAAGAACAGCTGTTCATTAATTTTTTACCGTTTCTGAATTGTAACGCGTGAGCGCTCGTGCGTTTGGTGTGTCATGGCCTCACTGGCTTCGGCATTGCCTTTAGTTTTTTTTTTTAATTTTATTGATTCATTAGTTTTTGGTTTACTCATGTATATTTTTTTTTTGTGGGTGTATGTTTGTGTAGAAGTAAGTATGCATGTATGA
>NW_016232497.1:0-1204 GCF_001687245.7 Rhagoletis zephyria | reverse complement strand
GCGAACTGCGGTTCTTTTGAGCATTCAGTCGGAACGGAGCCAATTTTTTAGAGCTCATCAGGGATCTCATGAATAAGGCTCATTAAATCCGATAGTGCAATACATTTTTTGTGTCGAAAGCATTGAGAATAGACGTACTACATTATCTTTCCCACGACAAACTACAAAGATTCATAAAACTGTCTAGTAAATTTATAGAGGAGTATTGATTTCCAAAACCCTAATATATTTCCCTATCCTTTTAATGCATTCTCTAGGTCTTAAGTACAATGCGCAATAATGCCTAAGTGCTTGGAAAAATTATTGCAAGTTTTCCTGACACCCATAATTCAATTTCATGCCCCATCATTTTTGCCTTTCATAAACGCAACTCGCTCGCTGCCTTACAACAAATACTGAACGAGTACACATTATATGACAGTCTGTGTATGTACAAGCAATAAGCTTGGAATAACCTTACGCGCAACCCTCAAACACATCAAAAATGTTCTAAATTGTCAAACTAAGTATCTATTTCTTGAAGCTCTTTCATTTGACATCCATCGTTAATATTTCATATAACTTGGGTATAAAATAGTTCAATAAGACTCCTCAAATAGGTGGCAACCCTATTCAAAATATTTCCAAACTACTACTTTCTTAAACCTCTTTTGTATGACACCCATATAGCGATACCTTACTTACTTACCAAATTCGTTTAATTAAAATAGAATAACATTTTTTTTAACATGTGGCAACCCCCCTATACGTAGTTAAGTTATAAGGCCTTTTCAAAACCATTTCGATTTACACACATATTTAATACTTGATTTAAATTTTTAATTAATTTGAGCTTAATTTCTTAACAGGTGGCAACTTTTTTCGAAAAAGCAAAACCTTATTGCACATCTACAGTCCAAGCCTTTATCTTTGAAACGTAAATCTTAATTTTAATGTTCGACTTCGGCTTAGGTGTTCGGCCGAATATTGAATAGTACCTAATATTAGGCCAAAATTCCAGCTTCGGTCGGATACCTTATATTTATGTACAAAAAAAAATCGCAGTTAATTGATTGGCAAAGCCTCTACCGTCCCTACTATTAGGCAAATAAATTACTGAAACACAAAAAATATAAAATGAATTGAATATGAAAAGAATACATATGTAGTTGTATTGTGCAGTAACTTATTGTCTGCCTCAGAATGCTGACAGGATGCAGCGCGT
>NW_016232496.1:0-1204 GCF_001687245.7 Rhagoletis zephyria | reverse complement strand
AGTGCACACTTACGTCCAATCCAGTAGAAGCGCTCATTGTAGTTGATGTCCGCTGCTCTCGGGTGAATCGGAAGTGCTGTTGAAATGAAGTAAATTGGTTAGAAGAAAATTGAGCAATTGAGCATCACTACAACAGCTACCTTTCAGCGTAATGTTGACACTGTCCAGGCCAATGTGAACGCCCACATCGGCGAAAATCTTCTCCCGACTGAAGGCACGGTACGGGCTGGCGATGGAGGCAGAGGCGACGTGCCAATTGGTTCCGCAGTTGGACACTGTTGGTAAGGCAAAACAAGGCAACCCAAACGTCAGTGATTAAACAAACACACAAACACACACAGGGTTTGATTTGAGTACTGCAGCTGTTGTTGGCTGCTGTTGGCTGCTTACGTCAGCCAACAGCCAAACAGCAGTTGATCCCTGGTTGAGCAACCAGCCAGCCAGCCAACTTACGTAAGATGACGGCGCCCATAAAGAGGCTGATGGTGACGCAGATGAACGTTGAGAAGCGCTGTTTGTATGTTCAGTTTGAGGAAGAGAAGGAATGAAAGGGCATTAATTGATAGACGGGAGGAAGGGAAAGAGAGTAAACAGATGTCATTGCAGTTGTTGTTGTGGCGGTGGTGGTGGTGTTAGTTCAGTTTAGGCAAGCATGTTTTGCATCAAGTCAGTGAGAGTGTGTGTGTGTGTGTGTTGGCAGACATGATCGACGATTGATGAGCAGCACCAAGGGGGTTTGCAGCAGAGCAGTGTGCATATGTGGTTTGAGTGGTGATGATGATGTCGTAGAAGAAGGTTGTCGTCCAATTAGGCCCAAACAAGGAGCGAGNAGAGAGAGAGAGAGAGAGAGAGAGAGACGTCAGCAAAAGTCCACAGCAGACAGCAGATGACAGGATGCAGCAGTGTGACGAATGTAGTTGTGGTGGTCGATGACACACAGCAGATGGACGGTGGTGGTGGTGGTGGTGCATCAATGAAAAAGAGGGAGAGTGGAAACATGCGCCAAAACAAAAGATGGGGATAATTGAAAAAAAAGGAAGAAAGAGAAAGAAAACATTGGTTAGTGGTGATCGAAACAAGTGTGTGGTGGTGGTGGTGGTGCTGGTGATACTATGAATAGAATCGCTGAATGAACAAACTGCTGGACAGAGTTTGACTAGAAAACTATAGTAAACAGCCCTCATCTACTGAGCTAAACACTCCA
>NW_016232495.1:0-1204 GCF_001687245.7 Rhagoletis zephyria | reverse complement strand
TTTTTTTTTTACTAAGGAAATGATATTTAACTCATTCCATGCAACAATTTCAGAGTTTGCTGAGGCCATCTAAAGCGTAGAGCGTCGAAATATGCCGTAAATAAATTCGGCTAAAACTGGATTTCTGTTGCACCTCTACTTGTTCATAATACTCAAATTTACTTATGTTGCGAAGTTACTCTGAGGAGGGTTACTTCACTGATTCCTTTCCTTCCCTCGAAAGTAAGGACGCCGGCGAACACGCTCCCTGTCTGCCTGCGGGATGAACCAGTGGCGCAACCTCACTTTTTCGTCACGGCCCAAATCGACGTACGGTTGTAAAGCCAAACAAGAAAAGAAGAAGAAGACTTCTCTCTTCTATCCATCTCATGAAAATTTCGGTAGCTCTATCTTTGTCTTCGCAAGGTCGAATTTCTGCTCTGCTATTAACTACAAACTGCCATATCAAGTTTTTGCAGCCATCCGACCTGCCTTATATTAGAACCCCTAAAATTTGACTAAAATTTTTAAATTTTTGTGCACTTTTCTTTATTTTATACGTGCCCCACAAAATTTATATTTTGATTTTTTTTTAAGAACCATCCTAATGCATACATAGACATACGCTGATATGTTCGCAGATTTTTGTACATACATATCTACTTNAAATCTACTGAATGTAATTGAAAATTCGATGTTAAATAAACTTTAAACTCGAACACATTCCAGAAGCACTCATGAAAAAAAACACACCCACAAAATTTCGGTAGCATGCATAGTAATTATAGTTTATTCAGCGATATCGTTAAAAAAGAAAAAAATTCTCCGATAATGGGACATTTTATTGATGATTTTTTAGCAATAAATGTCATTATGCCCAAGGTTTGGGGCCGAAGCCAGTAATAAAGTAAACAATACGCCTGTGAATGTGCTGCAAACATTTGAGTTCAATGAATCACAGCAAAGTCCAGCACAAATACAAGTACAAGTGTATGTACATATGTATACCCGTTGGGGCAATTTATTGCCTCGCGGACACAGTGACCTACAAAATTCGCGATATCCTACACGCATTAGTGGCAGCACTTTCCGTTTTTGTTTTTCTTCTTCGGTTATGTTGCGGTGCGTAATCGCACAGAGGTGCGTCCGCAGTGGAACTGCACTGCGTTTACAGACACATACAGACATACTAGTAAATATGTAGGTACAGGTTCCAAAGTATCAA
>NW_016232494.1:0-1204 GCF_001687245.7 Rhagoletis zephyria | reverse complement strand
TCCGTCATAATATTTATTATGGCCCCGTTTGTTCTTATCCGAAGACATTATCGAACACAGACTTCGATTTCAAAGACTTTCGCGTGGAAAATGGGTCCCAAGCACGCCTGCCTCAATACTCCCGTCGCCCATCTTTAATCCATCGGTATACCATACTTAGGACCCTTTGCCTATCATAGATATTATCGCTTTACAGCAGTCCCTTTCAAGAATTCTCAATTTGTAGGGCTTGTCGAGGGATGATTTCGGTAGAAGGATATCTGTGAACTTGATAGCGGGATCATCTATAAATCTATAAATGTCTTGACAACCTCCAAGTGACCCCAAAGATCCGCACTTTTCATGCTGATTACAATGGTCGCACTAGAGCCGGCCAGTGCCGCACTTGTAACAATGGGTTTAGCGACCGTACTGATATACAAATACGTTAGTTTGGGTGATATTCCTTGAGTTTTACCATGGTACAAAATGCTCTTGCAGCCTTGTTGGTAACTTTCTAGAGATGTGAGTTCCATTTGAACCGTTTACCCAGAGTTACTCTTAGATACTTGTTCTCTTTTGAGAACTCAATTTTTGTCCATGCCAAGGTGGGTCTCGTCAAGTTGACTTTGCTTCTTTTAGTAAATGGGACAACGGTGGACTTCAGAGGGTTTATCAACAATCCCTTTGAATCACACCAGTCTTCTTTTAATCTGAGCGCAGCTTGCAATCTCAAGCAACTAATGGTTCATGCCAGCCGACAACGTATATACTAGGTCAGCTGCATATCCATATGCCTTGAGTCCATTGCCATTTAGCTTTTGAAAGAGTTCGTCAACAACCAGCGTCCATAGTAGGGGCGATCAGACTCTCCTTTGAGGACGGCCACGGATGGCAGTTACTGCATGCCTGCATGTCTGCTAGTTCCGGAATTATAGTTGTGGATTTCAACATGCTTATGATCTAATCAGTTAGAAGGTTTGGAATATCCTACCTTATCACAGCTATCGATATGACTTCGTAAGACGTATTGTCGAAAGCACCTGATATATACAGGAATGTACATACTGCAGTGCGTTTTCAATGACTTTAGTTAGGCTATGTATTGCAGTACTAGTAGATTTTCCTACCTGATATGCTTGCTGACTCTTACATAGAGGATTATTTCAGAGAAAGTTTTCCCTTATGTGCAAATCAATAAGTTTTTCTAATGTTTTTACTAGAA
>NW_016232492.1:0-1205 GCF_001687245.7 Rhagoletis zephyria | reverse complement strand
TAAGGTTTAAGTTGATTTTTATATCCGCATCTCATTTTTGTGAAAAGTGCAGATATAGCGTATCGATATTTAACTTAGGTCGGTGGGTTAGCAGTGATAACTTCTACCGCTTACTTTTTTTAAATTTTTTCCAAAAAACAAGTCTAATACTATTGAAAGAAAAAATGTTTGATTCTACTTACATTCTTTTAGAGAAAGGAAACATATTATAGAGGTCTCAACTTCCTCATCTCAGCTTCAAGGAAAAGCGATATCCATTGTTGGTCTTTTTAAAGTTACACTTAGGGTTCCTTTTGATAACCAGATTGCCCCAAAAATTCCAAGGCTTTCAAATCAGCCTAAGCTCGGGCTCATAAAAATCCCTCGTTCTATTAAATGCGCTAAAAGCCAAACATAGCTAAATAATTCATCAGGCAACATGTTTCCAAGAGTTCCACAGTCATTATCAATTCAAGTTTGATTCTCGTTGGGTCGGAATAATGAACGTAATTACGTTGCTGGGCGATTTCGCAAGAAATACTGGTGATTTTGCTGGGCAATTTGGCTAATATGCTTAAGACGGAAAAAATAAATATTTTTATCCGATTTTAGAATAAGGTCGAAATTATGTTATTATTATTATTTAGTAGAAATGTATTAAAAAGAAGTTCTACGAACATATTTGTAGAAAAGTAACACTCATAAATTGCTTTATATATGTGCTTTTCTCTCGCCCTCTTTCTGTACATAAAAATTAAAAAAAAATAAATAAATNTTAAACAGGTTGTTTCACCACGCTTTAAGTTGTTTCAGTATTTTAATTCTCTAATTAAACATTTAATTTTCTCATTAATTAAACAGGAGGCTGATCTCAATGAATTGAGATCTCATCGTTCCGATGATCCACGTGCGCTTAGGCGTCACAAAATCCATCATTCCTCAATCAAATTACGTGAGCTGCCACAGATTAGTGTGGCGGGCTTGCAGCTGAAGAAGGTCTACGATCATAGTCCGCATGAGGTAAATTACATAGAAGCATATGAAAGCGATTAAATTTGCAAATAGGATTTTTATGCCATTTATTACATGCATCATATTAAATTTTCCCCAGATTTTCGTACAACTCGATGAACTCACCGGCATTGGCGAGGATCGTGAATGGAAAGAAACCGCGCGCTGGATCAAGTATGAAGAGGATGTTGAGGAAGGCTCCGATCGTTGGGGCA
>NW_016232491.1:0-1205 GCF_001687245.7 Rhagoletis zephyria | reverse complement strand
TGATGCAGTTTAAATTTTTATCAAAGGGCATATTTTTTTTATTTTCTATTAATTATCAGTTTATCGCCTAAAAATGAAACACCCTAATATACATGTAGGAATGCAGATAAAAACTGTAAAAAGTAAAAGCGCTTATTGTTTATCGTATTTTGATTGTATGTGGCAGTCAGAGGCGTAACTATATCATCTGAAGCCGGGGTAAATTCTTTGGATGGGGCCCTCCCAGTAAAAATCGTCACGTTGTAATTTAATTTTAATCAACCGCTTAAGTAGTTAACCAACATTATTAACAATAATGTGTGCATTTAAGTTAAATATCTAATAAATTTTATTTTCAAGAACAATGGCCCGAACCCCCATCCCCCCTAACTACCAAATTTGTACGTATATGTATATTCAAAAATAGTATCGGGAAATGCTAGCTCGATCATTTCGACCCCCCTAACTTTCAAGTTTTTTCCAATGTACATATGTGTATACCACGGTGCAGCGTTCTATCACTCTTGCATATATACTAGATAATAAATTATACACTCAGTGCTACCATCATCCGGTTCTGTATAAAGTTATTCTCGCTAACTTCAAAGCACTTCCATTTAAGAAGGGTAAAAATCTGGCTGCAGCCGAGAATGAGCGAAAAAGGATTGAGCGGTAAAATAATAAATAAATTTTTTAATATATAAATTTATAGTTCAATTGTTTATTACTTTGTCTCTAGGAGTGTCTTCTAAGCCTACAACAACAACAAGAACAACAACTTAAACCCCTCATTCGCGCTCTAGCACCCAAGATGTCCAAACATCAGATAAATGTTTATACCTATGTATGTTCATANTGGAAGACAAGCAAAACGAATGTTGGGAACACGAAATACCTGTTTAGAACAATGAAAAGAAACTCTTAAAAAAAGCGCCATGCCAGCGGTAGCAAAATCGAGAACAGCCATTGTTAGCGGCAGCTTCAATGATGCACACACCGTAAAACACAAGATAGCCGCAAACGCCATATTCCAACGTATACACCTATTGTGTAATCAAACAACACACTCAGACAAACAGCACATCGTAGAACGGAGAACTCAAATTATTTAATATAGAAATTTGCTTGTCTAACAATAAATACAAGTGCATACTACAAAAACCAAAAAGGAAACTACAATTTACCTTATTTATGTATGTATGTCGAATGGCGCTCACGTACACACT
>NW_016232490.1:0-1205 GCF_001687245.7 Rhagoletis zephyria | reverse complement strand
GAGTTATGAAACTCAATTAGAATTAATTAAGTAAGTGTGTGTGTGCGGCGAAAAATGAAAGCAAGCAACAAAGCAGTGAAAAGAAAGAGGAAACAGAAAGAAGTGGAAGAAGAAAAGATGGCGAGATGGGCGAACAGAAAAAAGAAGAGAATGGAAAAAGGAGATGGGCATTGTTGTGCGATCTGCGGTGGCGGCCATGATCACCATCAGACGATGATGATGAGCAGCAGCAGCAGCAAAAAACGGCATGTTGAAGTGCACGAAAAACAGTGCAACCAGCATAGGCAGACAAAATGAGCGAAAAGGTGTAAAATGGCCCGTTGATTGGCAAGTGTGCCTTCACACTTGGCCTACACGTTGCCTGAATTGAGAGTACAGGACATGCAAGCAAGAAAAAGAAACTAATTACCACAATGATGCTCAAAAAACAATGCACTTGTAGCAGGGGCAGCAGCATCAGCAGCAACAATTTAATGCCCGGTGAATTAGCATAATTAAATAGACACACGACTTGGCGGCAAAAAGGCCATTGTCTCCATGACTGGGCAGATAGTCGGTGCCCTTTGAAAGAGTGAGCAATGCATGAGCCGGTGACCGAGGCGACACCGATTTGCTTCGATCAGCAGCTATTCCGCATCACGCACTAGACACACACAAACACACACACTTCAGAGCTGCCTCAACTCGGCAGCAATTAAAACAATTGAAAAGAGGCAACAGCAACAATAACAACAGCTTTGGAAAACAATTGATCGATGCGAGACCACTCAATGGACGCACACACACACACTGGTAATTACAATTAGCGAGTTGCTGCTGTAGCATACTGCAAGAGCACTATTAATTGGCAGCAATCGAGTAAGAGGGCAGTGTAGTAATCGATTTGTCGATTAAATGCGGTCGCAGGGGGAAAATGGGGAAACAGAGTGGCCAGTACAATGGATTCAAACTCGTTCGCAGACAGTCGTGCACATAGTACTGTTTTTGATGGCATATACAGTTGCGCCAGTTAGCCAGTAACTAAGAAGCGCATTCTCTCTAATCTTTTCTTTTCTAGCATAAATGGATGATGTTCTTTGCCAAACGCGAATTACGCACTCTTTTTCAGCTGCCGCATCAAACTTACTAAACCCAAAATTACAGAACAGTCTGACAAAATTCTGATAAAGAAGAGGGTGGCAGTGAGAGTGCTGCTGCTGTTGCTG
>NW_016232489.1:0-1205 GCF_001687245.7 Rhagoletis zephyria | reverse complement strand
GGTCAAAGCATGGTCGCAGCAAAAACATTCAAGTTGGCCACACTTTTGACGATGTTAGTATGGGGCATCTGTAAAAACTTTGGACCCACTTTTCTAAGGCTCNGTTAGTATGGGGCATCTGTAAAAACTTTGGACCCACTTTTCTAAGGCTCATTTTGGTCCTACAACTCCCATCTTCGAACTCGACATATAACTTTGTAATAAGTTTCTCTGTAAAAACTTCAAGTTTCTACGATGTCTGGAACATAGCTAGAATTGAAAGTGTTAGGGAGAGACAGACCGACAGACAGAGAAACAGACAGACAGAGAAACAGACAGACAGACTGGCGAAGTAATAAGCGGGCTTCTGCCCTGCGGGGCCGCCCGCCAAAAAGGATAGGAAATACAGAGGCAAACGGGTGTGAAACGGCTACTAGTGTGGGCGCAGTCAGTGCAGCCACTGACTGTTTGAAAGCGCTTTTATTTTGGGGGCAGGAAGTGATGAGCAGGAACGGACGGACAGACAGACAGACAAACAAACAGACTAGCAAAGTAATAAACAGGCTTCTGTCCTGCCGGGCCGCCCGCCAAAACGATATCACCAAAATTTGGTGACCAAATGTTTTGTTTACAGATAAAGTGTTAGCCTAACACAGTGATTGCGTAAACGTTCCTCAGCAGTGCTCGCCTCAAGGCCGCGAGGTCTGACGTGACTTGACCATTGTCAACTTCTGTCGACGAGGGTCCTGCAAACGAAACGAGCGGGGCCCGAGGAGACGGAAGTTGACAATGGTCAAGTTACGTCAGAGATTGACGGTAAAAAATAATTGGTAAAATCAGCCTAAACTAACTGACAAACAACAGCTACACAGCCGCCCGCCACTACTTTGGCTTGCCAAACTTTTGTTAAGTATTGTTTTTACTATAATTATTATTTCTTAACAATTGCTAAACGTTTTTTAAATTGACAATTTTTAATGTTTTTGAAGCAATTTTGCATTAATAAAAATGTAAATTTTTAAATAAACATTACATTGTCATTTTATGTAATAAAAAGTAGTTAATTTAAAACTTGTTAATTAACCAAAACTATTAAATTAGAAAAACATTGTAAATAATTTGTAGTCAATTTTCGCATTAATAAAAATGTAAATTTTTAAATAAACATTACATTGTTATTTTATGTAATAAAAAGTAGTTAATTTAAAACTTGTTAATTAACCAAA
>NW_016232488.1:0-1205 GCF_001687245.7 Rhagoletis zephyria | reverse complement strand
AAAACCGTTGATGCCTTTCCACTCAGTTCCTCTTGTTTTGACGCTGTGTAAACAGAACTTTTTATGTGATACGAGATATTCGCACAATAAGTTAAGTAATACATACTTAATAGTTACTTTCCTCTCCCGCCTTTATAATTTTCACAGGTGGATTTGTACCTGACGATATGCCCAATAGGCCAATGTCCGGTGATGGACAAGATGATTTTGATACTTTGCCTCCTACTTTAAACTTCTTCTCAACTTGTATGGTTAAGAACCTAAGAGAGGGTTGCATGCCTGGACTTGGTTCCCCAAGATTTTAGCGAATTCTTTTCTGACGTATTCGTTCGCTTCCTCGTTTCGCCAAAATTTACTATGCTCAGGGAGATTGACGATTCGTTGTCCAAAATATTGTAGAAACGTTTGACATTTAATTCATATTGAGTTAATCGTTGCCAACCTGAGGCCCTTTATAGCAACCTAATTCTATGTAACAACGGCGACCTTTGTGTGAGCACTGGGGTTGCCAAAAAATGTGTAAAATTNTATTTTTTATAGGGAAAAACAATTTTTCTTTGAAATGGTATAGAATCCTTGAAAATCAATATTTTTCGATCGGATGGCTCTGTTAATCTGTAGGAGACTTCCAATAATATTTATTTTTAAATATAAACGATTTTGTAGTGGTTACGTGCTCAGATAGCCCCGGTTTGCAACGCGTCTAATTTATGGTAAGATCGTTCAACGCTTTCTACATACAGCAATGCACACATATCCTCCGTTTGCTGCTTAAGTACAAACATTAGGGATGCCATACGATTAGCGCAGAGGGGATCGAGGAGCCTTCCTTCTTACTTTTGGTGGAACAAGGTAACTTATCGTACGAAAATATCCATAACCCCTTTGAACCCGCATTTGGACAGCAGAGTTACATGTTTTAAGAGTAATCGGTATAATTAGGCGCCCTCAGTGTTATGTATATGTGGTATGGCCCAGGAGATGTCGGTCTTACCCAAGTATTGATCAAACGTCATCCTGTTCCTAAACTGTTTAGAGGACTATTTTAATCTCCGCATGTCGCATGGTGACGAAGGCCATGCACATAAAGGTGGTGGACGATTTGTCTTCGCCAGCTTTTATAGATATTTTCGGTCATTGGTCGCTAAGTTTTACGGATGATAACCCAGTATCAAAAATTGTGGGAGGTGGAGCACGTAAGGATA
>NW_016232487.1:0-1205 GCF_001687245.7 Rhagoletis zephyria | reverse complement strand
TGTTGAACTAGATACGTATGAACATTATATTGCATCGCTCCCCATACACAAAAAAAAACGGTACGTTAGATAGGGTGAACGAGAAAAAGGTTAAAAACTAGCAACAAAATTCTCATTAGTAAGATTCCGTTGAACACATTTTTTAAATATTTTTATGAAGATTTTTAAGCTAAAACTCTTTTGTCATCTGAGGGAGTTTTTCCAAAAAACAAAACTTCAAGAAATTATTTTTATTCATTAAAAAACAAAATTTTTGGAGTTTTTTTCAAATCGGTTCAGCTCACGTAAATCTTAATATACTTCCGAAATATTTTGGTGGACGTCTTCAAATATAGTATATTTTTTAATCCCGGCGGAAAACCCGCAACTTTTTTTGATGATGCAGTCGAATGTACATACATACGTAGTACGACGATAGTCCTGAACTAGTTCGATTTAATGCAAGGTTTATTATTCGTTGAAACGCACGTCATGGTCATGATTTCGATTGAATACGGGCGTTGTGAGTGGACGAGGTTTACGCATTTGTGAAACGAGGACACGATGTCGAAGCTGTTTTTATATTAAAGGTTGAGTTATGAGGCCAACTAAGTGATTCGGAGATCAAGGCGCGAGCTTGTAAAAACGGTTCAACAAACACACACCGTTAACTTTTGCTACATTTCCAAGTATAGAAAACACATCGTGGGTCAGAGGTCAAAGTGATATTTAATTTAATGCATTAGCAGTTTGGCATTTCCGCTGTGTCACACATTTTTCACTTANCGTTGGCGACGCTTCGGTTATTGCTCATGCACATTTGCACATTTATTAAATCAGTCACATTACAGACAGACCGTTGAGTCATCGATTGCTAGCACAGGAAGTAAAAAATGTTGGAGCATCGGGTTGTTTCTTAATGGCGCTGGGCGTGTGGCGTGAAATTAAATTGCAATTACAAAACAATTTCTCAATACAGCACAAAATATAATAAAAATAAATAGGCAAAGGCAACAAAACCAACATAAACACGAATATTAAAAAATTTCTGAAATTTGTATGCTCTTTTTCTTTTAAAATATGCCTTTGGCATTCCGCATTTGCCAATGATATCTTTGATTGCTCTTTATTTATTTTGTGACCGTCACCCATTCATTTGCCGTATTAAAGTTTATTGCTGCTGCCATTTCTGGTAGCAATACATACTTTATTGCTGCCTATCCCTC
>NW_016232486.1:0-1205 GCF_001687245.7 Rhagoletis zephyria | reverse complement strand
ACGCGTATAACCACTTTTTATTGCAACGAATACACGAATACCACTGACATTTTTATCGCAAAAGAAGAGCTAAAAAGATTGTAACTAACAAAAAGTGTCCGTGTACATACATACATACATACATATCTATACATAGTAGTTATAAAGGAAAGTAGAGATTCTTTGTACGCGGTAATCTCGAAAAGTACTGAATCGATTTTGACGAGGTTTTCTCTTATATACTCTGTATGCATAGGAGAGTGACCNTACTATATTCAATCATAATAAGCGTAGACATCAGTTCTGCACCGTCACTGTCAAACGAAAACACTTAAACTATATGTGCAATAATCTATAATTTTTCTGTGTAGAGTGGCCAACTTTTAAAAAGTTAAAAGATTTTCGCCGTTCGTTGGATTACAAAATGAGATACCAAATGAAAGAGCATGGCCTTCGCATGTACAAAAGCTCTCATTTTTTGAAAAAGGGTTGCCACCTGTTTAAAAATGACTATCTTCTATACATAGAATAAAGCAAAGTCGAAATAATTTGACAACGCTGATCTCAAAAACTACTGAACGGATTAGATTTTTTAAGTAGAATCTGTATCGATAGGAATATTATCTTTGGTACTTTAAATACCTATAAGGTTGCCACCTGTCTAAAAAATTATAAGATCCGCACTGTTCGTTTCCGGGACACAGTGGCATCGCGGGAAGCTAAGTGTCTGCTTAAATATCTGGCACGGAAAAGCACCATTGAAACGCTATCACCAGATATGCAGAAACTAGCCTCTGTCCTCCCGCGACATACTCTTGGACGTTTGTGTCTCGTGCTGCGCTAATACTAGGAAATGCGAAATTGCTGGATCCCGCTAGCCTTGGATGGAGCTCCTTACGTTGCAAAGCCTCAGCTCCTGCTAGTGATGGATGTTCTGAAAGGCCATTGTGCGATCGGTATTCACGCGGCAAGATTAGAAATCTCAACTGATGCCTTTTTATCAGCTGTCAAAAGGAATATAAGGTGAAATCTTATCAACACTTTCTAGTGGACTGTCCAGTAGCGTGGGCCGAAAATCCGCTTCTTTAGAATCTTGATTGCTAATTTCAAAAATATGGTTCATTATGCTCTAAAAAAAATCTCTGTGAAATGCGAAAATTTTTGGTCAATATCCTAGGTTCGCCCAAGTCCAACAAAGTTCAAGTACTAAAAAAATGTTTTTTCTT
>NW_016232485.1:0-1205 GCF_001687245.7 Rhagoletis zephyria | reverse complement strand
GTATGTACATATGTATATTGTATTTATTCTTATCAAAGTTATCTATTATTATCTTATCAAAAATATATCCATAAATTTTTATCTATAATATGTTGTGTTTGCTATGTACCTATTGCACGATACCGTTAAGCCCACTCGCCAACTGCAAATGATATACCAATTATGGCAGTAATTGGCTTTTTATTGCTGTATTCGTAATATCGTAATACATATTTTTCGCTATGGCGGAACGCTAGAAATACAGCTAGGCTATGTGAAAGAGCGAGAAAGTAAAGTTGAGTAACGCAGTATTGCGTAAGCAGCGAGTGACTGAGATGAGCATATTGGCTGTTTGTATTCGTCGTGTTATAAAATATTTCTATTGTTGTTGTTTTAGCTAAAAATCCATATTAATGGCCGCCGAGCACCAATCAAATGTCATTTAATAGTAAGAAGTGGTTGGGTGGTTGGTGTAGGATGATTCAAATGAAATGGAATTACAATTACGCGGTTTGGGCGATTTATTTTTGAAAGAGTTTATAGCTCATTGTCTNCACACTCTCTTCCAGGCTTCCCAAACGGCGCCGCTGCTGCTGCACTCTATTGCAATGCTGCCTATCCCGGCTTTTATATGCCCAACTTCGGTGTTAAGCGGAAAGGTGGTCAAATTCGTTTCACCTGTCAGCAGACGAAAAATCTCGAAAATCGTTTCGCCAGCTCAAAGTATCTCTCACCTGAAGAACGTCGCCATCTGGCACTGCAACTCAAACTTTCCGATCGTCAAGTGAAAACGTGGTTTCAAAATCGTCGCGCTAAATGGCGACGTTCCAATCAAAGCAAGCGTGCACCTCCCTCACACCTGTTGAGCCAGGCATTGAGTGGCGGTGCGCCTGGTGTTGTGGATAGCAGTGGTACCGCTGTTGCTACACCGCATAGCTGTAGTCGAGGCAATGGCATCTTGTCTGAGGAGGACGATGATGATATTGATGATGTGGAAGATAGCGATGAGGAGAAGTAACCTAGAAATTTATTGAAATAAGGGTTGGTAATTGCAAATTGCAATTGGGATAATAAGTAAACTTGTATCACCTAAGTGTTATTAACTTTATATTTATTTTATGATTAGGTTTTGAATTTGACATAGTATTTGTATTTATAGTTCGCATTTATGAAAATAATCGTAAATATATTTAAGAAAATTTACTAAACCGAATTATGGGTTTTTC
>NW_016232484.1:0-1205 GCF_001687245.7 Rhagoletis zephyria | reverse complement strand
AAACTAATACAAGTATTCATGCTACTAAGTTTTTCAAAAAACCAAACTAGCTGAACTGAGGTAATCAAAAAATAATTCACTGTGACCAATTTTTTACTGTTTTATTTTCGTGGTGCCAAATCACCACTATCACCGTAGACGAAAATCGACTTTTCTGCTAAAACCATGGCGCCAATTAGGTAATGAAAAGATACTCTGTTTCTTGTGGTGGTAATTGATACCACAACAGTCTGGTCTTTCCAGTCAACAGAAACCGATGTAATCCCCCAAACGATCGATTATGCTAATGAAAGTGTCACTGCACATTATGTTTTTTTCTTTTTTTGTGCCACAGGTAAACTGTGTGTGTTGTTTTGTGTTGTGTGTATTTAGAGCAACTACTATGGCTATAGGCTCGTGGCTAAATGCGAGTAATTGCAGCTCAGTGGTGGTGGTGCTGGCACAGCAAAGAGTGGGGCACAGCAGGGCACTCGCAATTGTTGTGTCGGTGAATCAGCAAGACTACTACCACCAGCACTGCCACTACAAAGGACTTNTGTTTTGTGTTGTGTGTATTTAGAGCAACTACTATGGCTATAGGCTCGTGGCTAAATGCGAGTAATTGCAGCTCAGTGGTGGTGGTGCTGGCACAGCAAAGAGTGGGGCACAGCAGGGCACTCGCAATTGTTGTGTCGGTGAATCAGCAAGACTACTACCACCAGCACTGCCACTACAAAGGACTTGAAGGCATTAGCATTAGCATCCCACAGAGCTGGTGCCGGCCACAATTGGCGCGCCAGCAGACGAAGCTTTATTTAGAGTACAGAGGAGAAAGTGGTTGGAGACAGTGCAAGTGGAAAGAAAGTCAAGAAGCCAATTTTGGTGCCATTCACTCTTAATTTGTCACAAGTGAAGTGCCACTCATTTGCCTGCCTGAGTGACTGACTGAAAACGAGCACAAAGCAAACAAATCATAAACAAGTGCACGTCCAGACAAAGCGTCCTCCGAGGTGTGCCGAGCGTCAGCGGCGGCGGCGTCGGCGGCAACGTCTGGACAGTGGCCACCACCATCACCACCACCACCACCACCACCACCACCATCAGCAGCAGAACTCGTTACTTAGTGACTTGAAGCAGTGCATTTTATGGTTGTGCAATGAGCTTCAATCTCAATCAGAGCGGCATGTTCAATTGAGAGGGGCAAGTGTGTGCCTATTGACTATTGG
>NW_016232483.1:0-1205 GCF_001687245.7 Rhagoletis zephyria | reverse complement strand
ATCTTAAAAATGTTTAAATTTTACACTAAATACGATGATCACTTCCCATAGGTTAATTAAATTTTAGTGAACATATACATATACATGTATATGTAGGGTTTTTCAAACTTTTTTGTGTCTTTTTGTCATCTGATTATTTTACAATGTATCTAGCCAGGACTATTACGGTTTTCTATACCGAAGATGATTGTTTCTGATATACACATTTCGGTGTGAATTTAATACATATTTAGATGGTTCACAAGGTGTCGTAAGTGTCCTATTGTTGTGTGTCGTAGAGTTTTGAACGGCTTAACAAATGTTTAGAGGACTTGAAACCACAACCAAATACTTTTTTAGCGGTGTGAAATTTCATAATACGACTTTTATGGTGGCTTGCGAATCCCTTAACTACAGTTTACTGTTCAATATTGGAGCGGGTGTGAAAAAAACATGATGACTCCGCCCAGTAGAAAGAGAACGGTCCAAACTTTAAGGCAAGTCACCCTTCACCTCTCTGACCGCTCGGCACCCATTTGAAAATGTGGTAAACCTAGCATTTTGCCAGAAAATGTAGGCTCGGGTTATGGCAACCAAAGGACTTACGCGCAGAATACCTCTCCGCGTTGGAAGCCTTCGACCGCGCTTGGAAAAAATGACCCTAATCTGCCGAACTCCGGCTACACGGTATTTTTTTTTTACAAAAAAGTGCATATTTCACACCAAATTTATTAACAATTTAGTGTTTGAAAATTTTAAGTCTTTATTTTACATCAAATTTTAATCCTTTGATCGCAGGCGTATGTTCACATTTTTTTATTTGGGATATGCGTGTGGACACAATAACCCAAAACCATTGGACAAATAACCGAACCATACCCAACAAAAGACCGTTTCTTGTTCAAATTTCGATTATAAGAATAAAGTGCTTTAAATAAACAAAAAATTAATAATAAAATTTGAAGGATTTTAGATATTGGATATGGTAGCACGAAATGTCACAATCTGCTTAATTGTCAGGTTGTTAATATGGCGACAAAAAAGTGACAATGGAACTACCTTCTTTTTTGTATCATGGTTTGAAGCAAGGCACATTAAACAGGTAGTNAATTGTCAGGTTGTTAATATGGCGACAAAAAAGTGACAATGGAACTACCTTCTTTTTTGTATCATGGTTTGAAGCAAGGCACATTAAACAGGTAGTATCAGTAGAGCAAAAACAACAT
>NW_016232482.1:0-1205 GCF_001687245.7 Rhagoletis zephyria | reverse complement strand
CAGGCAAAGCCCTTTTGTTTGGTATTTATTTTCAAAGTACCACTGCGATCTACAAAAAAATGAACTTCAAAAAGTATATGAAGTTTCTGGTGAAAGAGAAGGAGGCGGTGTTTTCTTCTGCTGCTGCTGCTAATAAATGGCCCTGTAAATGTCAATGTGCTAATGATGGTGTCTTTGTGGCTTGACTAATAAATAGACAGTTCATTGGTTGATCGCATCGTAATTAGCAGTCATTAGTTTTCGGTGTGTCACCGCAACATTTGGTGGCATTTGGGNGGCATTTGGGATGGTTGGCTGGCTGGCCCTGCCTGACTGCCTAATTGAGCAGTATTGAACCAGTATTGAACCAGTAGTTGTTTGGTGGTGAGAAGAAAAGGAGGAAGAAGCAACACTGACTGGCTGCTAATCGATTGGCCACGATTTGTGGTGCCCAGTGCGAACAGTGCCCGATTTACTCGATCGAAGACAAAGGAGGGGGTGGGGGAAGGCACTAATTTGAGCTGGCGCTAAACCAAATTAGACTTTGGCTGCTGCTGCTGCTTCTTATCAGCAGCTCTTTGTGCTTCATTTGAATTCCATTGATCAACTTTGTTCAGCACTACCAACTGCTACAAACGGCAGCAACTACTTTTTTGTTGCTGTTTTGTCACACTTCTGCTGTTCCTCTGAGTTTTTTCTGTTTCAGCTGTCCATCTTCTCTGTTGTTCATTAATAAGCATCAGCACCAGAGTGAACATACAGACAGTGCTTCTTTAGGTCAATTTATTCCCCCTCCTTTTCCTCCTTTTTTGTCCTTTATCTTTCTCGACGACCCTCGGTTTTTGTTGGCAACTCAATTCAATTAATAAGCAGATGCTGTTATTGTGCTGGTGGTGGTAGTGGCGGCGGTGCACAACCGATTCACCAACACTGCTCTGGTCAACTCGCTAAATTGATGTTGATTTGCTGCTGCTCAGTGCTCTCGCCTCAACTGACCAATACTATGACCATACGGCCTTGGGCCTAGGCTGTCCATGAGAGAGTGCTGGCAAAATTCGGACAAGCCATTCGGCAAACACACACACAAAAACAGTGAGAGACACATCTGCAGCGCTGACTAACGAAGTTTGAGCAATTGCCACTTTTCTGGAGCAGCGCAGCGCCTGCATTCGCACTACTGTGCGTTTGCCACCGAGGCGATAATTCGCTTAGTTTACATTGTAAAT
>NW_016232481.1:0-1205 GCF_001687245.7 Rhagoletis zephyria | reverse complement strand
AAAAAGGGCGAGAAAATACCTTTCCAATGATACCTCACAAGTCTAAATGGGAAGAGTTTAGATTCAGTTATTCAAGTTTTCCTTATACCAATCTTTGAAAAAAGAGCATCAAAAATCTCATTATTAAGATTCCGTTGAAAATTTTTTAAAAATATTTTTATGCAAATTTTTTAAGCTTTAACCGTTTAGTCATTTGAGTGGATTTTTTTCAAAAATTCCTTAAGAAACTATTTTTATTCCTTTTTTGGAGGTATTCTCAAATCGGTCCAGCTCGCTTAAATCTTAATATTTTTTCGAAATATTTTTATGGACGTCTTAAAATATAATAGATTTTATAATTCCAATGGAAAAACAGTACCGATTTTTTTGTTTTGTATAGGGAGTGATGCAGTCTAATGTACATACATATGTATGTCGTTGAAAAGCTGTTATGGTGCACCCAATGGCTGACTGTACTTTTATTTATCACTAAATGTGCAACTGTTTTTTCAATACCATNATCTATATATATAATATGCCTGTTTTGTTTTATTCGAAACAGAATTTTGCTGTCGAGTTATATGCGGGCGTTGATGATGAACTGGACATTGAACTTTTCCGTGATGCCTTGGAGCGCGCAGGTGGCGCCAACTACGGCACTGGTGAGCCTAAGTGGTAAAGCGCGAGAGCATTGGTAGAGCAATAAAATTGTAATTGGCAAAAGCAAAAACAAAAATTGAAAAAAAGTTGGCAACAAAAAATTTAATAAAATTAAAAAAAAATGTATAAGAATAAGTCATGTGTAACAAAAAAAATTTCATTGCTCAGACCGAAGTGCCAAGCGCGAAGATGATGAGAAGAATAAGATGAGCGGAAGAAGATGAATTTTGGAGATTATGTGGATTGATGTCGAGCAGAGGAGTTGAACCCTTACTATACTACCATAAATTTAAATTCTTTCTAGGTGTTTAAGTGCATATTTGAGACGTGGCAACGCATCAACGAGTCCCTGATTAGTCATTAAGTTTATTAATTACATGAATATATGTATACTATACATACATACTTACTGTGTATATGCATAATTAAGACATTTGGAAATTAACATTTACATATGTACATACATATGTATGTACGTACGTACGTACGTATATGTACTTGCATATGGATATGTATGTATGTATGTATGTATGTCTGTACTGAGAAGCGCATATTTTATAAACTTT
>NW_016232479.1:1091-1205 GCF_001687245.7 Rhagoletis zephyria | reverse complement strand
TCAAAAAGTTGTTTATTGAAACTACCTTCTTTTTTGTATCATGGTTGTACCTATGTGCAGTAGTCAGACGCATGCTAGGGTGGTGTTGAATATGTTATGGTCTGATTATACATA
>NW_016232479.1:0-929 GCF_001687245.7 Rhagoletis zephyria | reverse complement strand
AATTTTTTTTTTGCTTTTTACATGCAATAATTAAAGATAGTTTTTTACCAAAGGTCCAATTTCGAACATCGAAGGCCCATATCCCGATTTTCGAGGCTAACTTCGAAAAACGGAGAAATAACTTTTTTTTTACTTATGACTCGGTCTCTTAAAAAAAGTTGGTTTGGTCCAACACCCAGCCGAGTGCTGTACAGTGTAATAATAACCAATTATCATTTTTTAATAATAACAATTTTTATTGGTCCCCCTTTTGCATTTTGGGGGGTTTTTGTAGGTTTTTGGCGGACCTATAAATTATAGTTGCAATGAAGAAATGGTTAAATCAACAATTGGATATTGTTACTGGGAGTCTTCATCAGATAGAAAAATATTGATTTTTAAGAATTCTATACACTCTAAAAAGTGCAAGTAAAACTACTACTGAAAAGTGTTTATTTTTCAACCAGAATCTGTTCAAGTATAGGCACAAGATGTTCAAGATTTGGTTTTGAACATGAGTTGTTTAAAATATACACATGAAATGTTTAAAATTACAAACATTTTGAAAGTAAAAATATATTTTTTACAAATAATAAATACTAAGTGCCAGGGGCGCACGCAGGAATATATTTTTGGGTACATTTATGAAAGTTTTATTTACAGTATGAAATAAATAAATAAACTTTTTAAAGTATCATCAATTGCATTTTATTTACATAAAACTTACAAAGAACTCAGACTACTTAAAACCGGCTTCAAAAAAGGGGAGGTTATCAATTCTTCGGAGTATTTTTACTTCTTTTATTTATTCCACCGCATAACTTTGCACCGCGTGAACCGATTCCAATAATTATTTTATTTACCGGAAAGATGGTACCTTAATGGTCGTCTCGTAATTTGCTTTAGATCCGATCATTAAATCATGAAAAAATTAACGGTTAAAGATGCAC
>NW_016232478.1:0-1205 GCF_001687245.7 Rhagoletis zephyria | reverse complement strand
GTGGTCCTGGAGGATATGGACAAGTTAAAGTCCGCCTTGCACGAGGTGGATCGTTGCTACATCAAGTGGTTCTCCCTCCGGGTACGGCCGGAAATCCTGATGCCAGGCTGTTCGGGTGCTTGAGTTTCGACCATCGTGTGTTTGACTTTAGAGTTAACCAAGACGTCTTTCGACGCTGCGGGCCGGAAAGGCACCACTTGGCAAGTTTCCGGACTGTCGTAACTACGCCTTTTGGGGAACACCGGCCGGTCATCTTATGATGTTGGCAAGCAGTCCCATCTATAGCGCCATTGTAACCCGAACGCGCGCCAGACGTTAATGGCGAGCTGGGCTCCAATGAATTGCATGGCTATGGATTCCTCGACATAGTGGGTGTGTTAAGGGGGTTTTCGGCAGAGTGTTGGCCACCAGCATGTACTGCGGATTTGGTGAACCTCCAGAGCCCTATCTGGGGTAACTGGATTCAGTGCTACTACTACAGAGTAGCAGCCTGATTATCTTGGTATGAACGTTAGTGATATGTATTTAAGGTAGTAAATGTCATGTGAATAGTGTGCTTTGTGCATGTCCAAACCTAGGTCAGCAGTCCTCAGCATTGGTAGCTGCGGTTAGGAGGTCTGACCGAAGACTTAATTCTGGTACCATGACCTGTTCGTGTGGCAAGGTCCTTCGGAGAGTATCGTGGTGGGTGTGGTTTAAAACCCAAATGAAGGTAGAGCAGACTTTTGTTGGCACGATGTGGAGTTGCATTGCAATCGGGAGCTGGACCCAAAGTAGGGCAGACACCCTATAGGTCTCGAATCCTACCAAGGTGTTAAGTGAGTTTGACTCCGCTTTTTCAATTGGGACTGAAGTGTTTGCATTTGGGGGAGATGACCAATGCATTTATTTGATCAGCTGTGCTTTTGAACGCCGTGTGGTTAGGCCGACGTCGGTCATTGACGATCTGACCAAATAATCTCAGCCTCATAGCCGTTTTTACCAGGTGCTTTGTAATAAAATATTGCGTTGTTGCACCATATGTTTATGCAATTGGGTCTTCATAATTTCGGCATTTCTAAAACTCAAATCGAATCTGTACGAACTAATTAGGTACTGGTAATACAACGAATACGGACAAATTATGGGATACATTTACGCCATAAAATGCGTTGGGATTTAATAGTGAGTATTCTGCCTTTCTTTGAAAAAATTAAATATTATGA
>NW_016232477.1:0-1205 GCF_001687245.7 Rhagoletis zephyria | reverse complement strand
CATTATGAAGGAAATGTTTTACAACTAAGTGATACATACAAATCGTTGTGTTTTTTCACGGAGAATCGAATTTGAAAATGAATTTTTATTTGTAATTTTTGTGCAAAATTAAAAAAAAGTAATTATTTTTTTATTTATATTTTTAAATCCAAAATAACAATTATTTTTGATTTTTATATAAATAACCTCTAGACAACAGTTATTTTTGATTTTTATATTATATTTCTTAGATAATAGTTGTTGAAGACTTTTATTTATAAAAGCCATCAATAAAAATAAATCACCGACTTTTATTTTTAAAATCCTGAGTATAGAAGTCACCATCATTTTTCGCATTGAAGAAGGTGTTGGAGAACCAAAATATACTGCTACTTATACAAATGACTTTTNCTAACTATGATATATAATTTAAAAACCAAAAATAACTGTTATTTGCAGATTTTTTAGGTATAAAATAAAATAATTGTTATTTTGGATTTATAAAATAAAAATCAAGAAAAACTCTTATTTAAGGAGAATTAAATAAAAGTAAGAAAATAAGCAGTTCTTATCATAAAGTTAATTACCGTTAGCCCTGGTCGTACGATAAAGATGGATGCTCTAATTATCTCGACTCCAGTGTCATCTGTCGGCAACATTTTTTGCAAAGTATATCTCATGATGCAGAGCATCCGTATTTATTCGTAACTACTTTGAATGGAATAGCAAAGTTTAAAAGGCTTCTTGGATCTTCTTGGAAAATCACTGCCTGAAAGCACTTATCTAGAAGCCTATTACTTGTGTTGATTAGGTAAGTTGTACTATACTTACTAGAACTCAATTGTAGAATTTTTTTTTAGATTTTGATCCGGATGGGATGGCGTTTTAAATTGGCTCTGGTTGGCAGAAATTATAATAAATTTATAAGAGTGCAAAGGAATTTTCAAAATTCATGCGGCTGTGTTAGAGAATAACAGCTTTGAATTCTTAAAACCGCGAACATTTGTTATTTCCCCCAATAAACGCCTCACTCCCTCGTTGTGCTTCCTCTTTATTGCGTTATCCCCAACCCCTTCCCACCGTTCTATATTTCAACTGCATTTACATTGATTGACTTCTGTTTGTTGTTAATTTCCACTTTCATATGTTGTAGTACATTCAATGGAAGTATGTAATTTGTTGCACAAAAATTTTTTAGTAGCGTAATTTCGTGTGCCACAGAAACT
>NW_016232476.1:0-1205 GCF_001687245.7 Rhagoletis zephyria | reverse complement strand
GTCACAAAATACTATGCCACCCACCACAAGCTAAAGGAGTTTTTTTTTTTTAATTTTCAAATATGAAAATACCATTAAGGCATAAAATGGGCCTTAACATTCTGTTATCTACATACGAGAAAGGCGTTTTGAACGAAATATTTATAGTTTGTCTAAAATAGGGAAACGAATCCATCAACTCAGAGAGGCGGCTGTCGTCGTTGTCCCACCCGCCACTTATGAAAAATTGTCAATTTTCTATGTAAATTATATAATTAAGTTTTATACCTTATTAGTTTCATAATAATCTGATATCTGACTTCAAGTGTGAAGATTTTGAGACTTATCTAATAAATAGTTAAAGAGAAATGACTTAAAGTTTGAGCAAAAACGAGTTAAAGTGTCCCACCCGTCACGTTGCAATGCACCGTTTTCATAAATCGGTCCATTTTGTGCACTCTATCGGCTATTTATAGATCGAGTGGAAAATTGTCGATGCATCGAAGCAAAACATTGATATTTTCGATGCATCGATGTTTTTCCGACATCCCTATGAGGCAGCAACGAAGCAACATAGGCGGAGCTCCGTTGGTTATTTTTTTATGCGACAGTGTTCGCTTACACATGTATGTACGATTAAAAATTATCTTCAAAATATACTTTATGGGGCTGTTCAGGACATTGAGGAAATGGTCTTGGATTTACATTTCGAATTCCATTTGTAAATTTTATGCTTGCTATCATGGCAACAGTATGCATTTTATTGTTGCGAACCTACAAATGCACCGAAAAATGCAAATTCAAGATCATATGCACAAGATCCTGAACAGCCTTCATGATTTTAAATGCTTTGTTGAAAAGCAAAGCCTCTTGCGTCACTTACCCATTAAAGGAGAACGGGAATATAATGTCAGAAGGCATTATAATATTTTTCATTGTATTAGTCATATATATACCAACTTTCAATTTTCTACTGTAATCAATACAGGGTCCATAACCTTGAAATGCGCTTCTGAATCCCTTTGAGACTGACAAAAATATTGATGAATTTTATAAAAAGCTAGTATTTCCATGACAACTAAAGCTTGTAATATTTTGGCAGCTAATTTAAATTTGAAATGGTCTTAACTAATAGTTTGGTAATGGTTGAAACGGTCTTAGGTTGCTTAACTAATACTTTGGTTAATACATAGTACCAGGTTGACCGAGCTTTGCCCGGAGTGCAT
>NW_016232474.1:314-1205 GCF_001687245.7 Rhagoletis zephyria | reverse complement strand
GAATCTCTCTCTTATTAACAAATGGCAAAAACTCAAAGTACTCCATCACTAATTCAGCACACGACGGAAAAACGAGTATCTTAAGCAGCTGCACAAGAGGCATAAATGGAAGGGGCAAGAGCCGAACAAGAGAGAAGGAGATCTAGTTGTCATTAAAGACGACCTCCTACCCCCCAATGAGTGGCGCCTCGGACGCGTCACAAAATTACACCCCGCTCCTGATCAGAATATTCGCGTCGTGGACATCCGCACCCAAGCCGGAATTGTCACGCGAAACATAACGAAGCTCTGTTTACTACCTGCTTACCTGCTAGCCCAATCGCCCTATCTGTAGCTTACAAACTACATGTCATAACATATTCATCCCCGCTTTACACTTGTCCGCATTAATTTTCTTCACAATTAACAACGTACTTCGATGTATCTTTACAGATTGAGAGAGCAGTTATCCAAGTGTCGGCTCTGTTGTCGCAACCACTCGTTGCAGATCTGCAAAGCCTTCCTCGCCATGACGGCGGGCGAACGATTGGAATCAGCGCGGGTGCATCACTACTGTGTGAACTGCCTGGCCACCTCCCATGCCACTGGTCGAGCATATCACACACTGCTCCACCGCACCTCCTCGCCTCCACCAAGAAGAAAATTATAATCAAGGAGAGGGATCCGAAGGGCCGCTTCTAGCCTCCAAGCCCGAATTGAGCGCTCGAGGAAGATGAAAAAATGTATCTCCAAGTTGTTGCTGCTCACCACTCCGCAGGCCCGCCGGCATGTCGAGGACATGGACCTCAGCGAGGCTTCAGTTTAACTTTGTCTTGTTTGTAAATATCGTCATGGACGAAGCGCGGCAGCTCTGGCACCTCCCTATTATTGTAACTCTTCTAGTACTAAACT
>NW_016232474.1:0-290 GCF_001687245.7 Rhagoletis zephyria | reverse complement strand
CCTTTCACTTCTTTTTTTGACTTGCTACCAGCCAGACTGCCGCTTCGCTAAATATTCCATTTTTGAAATTCCACTAATGTGTAATCGCTAAACAAAAACCGTAGTTAAGGAAAACGTGTATGAATTTAAAGGAAGCAGTTGCGTTTTTCTTTACTCATTGTCCAACTCACTCCAGTAATCACGGATTCGTGACCAGTGGGAAAAAGATCGGCATATACCACGCTAAAGATATTTTTGCTAGATAGATTTATGGTTCCATGTAGTTCTGTGTCAAGTGTTGAGAGTTTAGT
>NW_016232473.1:0-1205 GCF_001687245.7 Rhagoletis zephyria | reverse complement strand
GCAGTATGGCGGATATTTGCATTCAATATTCATGAACGATATCCAACGGCTCAACATCTCGTTGTTCATTTGGAAAATGGTCAGCGGGTTTATTTCGCCGAAGAAAATGCGCAAAATAGAGCAGAGCAACCACAAAACACAACACTGACCGCTTTTTTCGAATTGTGTACATCCGAAAATTTTGCTAAAACGTTGNAAGAAAATGCGCAAAATAGAGCAGAGCAACCACAAAACACAACACTGACCGCTTTTTTCGAATTGTGTACATCCGAAAATTTTGCTAAAACGTTGGTGTATCAAGATGTGTCCAAATATTATACGTGGAACACATCGACAAAAAAGTTCAACAGTAGAAAAAGAGGTGGAATTGTTCCAGAGCATCCTGGTATATATTCGCCCGATGCATTGGGACGTGTGTATGGTGTTCATCCAAATAACGCCGAGTGCTATTATTTGCGGTTGTTGCTGCATACAATAAAAGGACCGACATCATGTCTTGCTTTGAAAACTATCGACTTAGTAGAATACCAAACGTATAGAGAAGCGTGCTTTAAACTGGGCTTACTTGAGAATGATCAGAATTGGAACACAACTCTGACCGAAGCATCACTCACGTGCCATCCAAGGTAAATACGAGCTTTGTTTGCGATAATTTTAACAACATGCGCACCATCGAATCCTCGACAACTGTGGGAAATGCATCGTGAAAGTGTCAGTGAAGATATTCTAAGACAAGCACGTGCAAGCGATCCAAATCAGGAATATTCGGATGACATTTTCAACGAAGCTTTAATATTAATGGAGGACTTATGCATGTCAATCAACAACAAGGCTCTTTGTCTACTCGGTATGCCAGCACCGACACGAGATAGAAATGCTGTACGAGACAGAGACTTGATGCGATAACAGCAGTTTGATGCAAATCAGCTTGAACGATTTGTGCAAACGCAAAAAGAGTTGTTAGTTGCTGATCAGAAAAAAGCTTATAACAAAATCATGCAAGGTGTAACCAAAGCAGATGGCGGAATTATCTTCCTAGATGCTCCAGGAGGTACCGGCAAAACTTTCCTCATCAATTTAATATTGGCGTCAGTTCGAATGCGAAATGGGATTGCATTAGCAGTAGCATCATCGGGGATTGCATCAACACTACTTTATGGAGGACGTACAGCGCATTCAGCACTTAAGCTTCCATTGAATTTGAA
>NW_016232472.1:0-1205 GCF_001687245.7 Rhagoletis zephyria | reverse complement strand
CATTATTTCGTTAGCAGTCTCAACATTAATTAACTCGAGTTTCCTATGTGCGCACAAATTTTTAAAGTTAAAATTTCATTATTATTATCATAAACTACTAGTGATCTAATACACGGGACCTTTTTTGAGAAATTGTATGCAAATTTGTCGTAAACTTTTACTGTCTGAGTTGAATTATCTGTATAATCTTTGTTTTGTAAGTCTTTACCGTAGCATTATTTCGTCGTAGCTCTGGCTTTAACTTTAAGTACGTGCTTCGTCGATTCCCTGATATCATCAAAATGAATGCGTGAAAGTGCGTCTGCACCTACGTTTGCTGTACCCTTAATGTACTCGATGGTGAAACTGTATTTGGCTAATTCAAGCCGTATCCTTGCTAGTTGTGAGGCTGGATCCTTCATATTAATTAAATAAACTAAAGGCCTATGGTCCGATTTAACAATAAAATGAGTTCCGTAAACGTATGGTCGAAATTGTTTGATTGCAAAATATATGGCTAAAAGTTCCAATTCTATAATTGGTTTTTTCTGTTCGGCTTTATTAAATGCTTTAGAAGCGAAACAAATAAGTAAATCACTCCCTTGCTGCTCTTGGCTCAGTATAGCCCCGTACCAAATTTTTGAAGCATCGACAGCAATAATAAATTGTTTTGAGAAGACAGGGTATTGTAGCAATTTTGGTGAAATTAATGCTGATTTCAGAGACTCAAAAGCTTTATCACACGCACTGTCCCAAATAAATTTAAAGTCTGTAATAATTAGCAAATGCGTCAAATCGTCTAACCGCGTCTTTGTCAGTCGGTTTTGTATATTTTTTAACTGCATTTCGGTCGGTGCTAAAGGATGTTACATCACGTGAGTCAACATGCAAAGGGATTTGATGAAATCCTGAAAAGAGGTCTAAAGTTGAAAAATACTTCGCTCGGCGATGGTTGTCTAAAATATCTTCTTTCGTGCAACAGGGAACTTATCGGCAATCCGTTTTTTATTAACCGCACGAAAATTGACGCACATGTGGTACGCTTTTTGGCCATTCGTGTTTTTCTTCGAACAACAATTAAAGGAATATAATAATTTAAGTAACTTTCTTCGATTAATTCATTTTCTAATAACTTGTTAACTTGACGGTTTATTTTTTACACTGCAAACTGTGTTATTTTCCGTCAATGTTAACTTTTGTTCGTAAAAGTTGTTTAATGTCATCTT
>NW_016232470.1:0-1205 GCF_001687245.7 Rhagoletis zephyria | reverse complement strand
TGTAAAAATCGATGATGTTGAAAGGGCAAATGTGCATTTATTTTATGAGCTTGCCGATAAATGTATACGCAGACACCCTATGGATTTTTAAACTCTTATTAATTCAAAAGTATGCTTAGTAATAGTGATTTGAAGACAGTTTGAAATTTTAATGCATTCTACCTGATGGATCTTAAGACATCTGTAGAATAGACAGTGGCAGCTAAAAAACCTAGCAAACAAAATAGATTCGCCATACATCCTCGAGTCTACAGTATTTTTGTGAGGAGATTTTGATTTTTTTTTTTGGCTGAATCTAGGGGTCGTGTTTTTACGTCTGCACGGTTCGTCCGTTTTCAAGGGTTGCCAACTTAAAAAATATATATATTTCAATTTGAATTAAGGTAATTGAAATACGTATCACCCAATGGGTGTCAGACGAAATTCGTTTAAGGAGTTAGTAGTTGAAGATATTTTCCAGAGGGTTGCCACCTGTTTTAAGAGTCCAATTAAGTTAACTTATATGCATGTTGTGATAGACGGAAGGCATGTTTCCAGTGTTTTGGACGTACGTACACTCCGAGGCCCAAACATCGACTGTTGCAGCCAAGATACGCACCCGCCTCTGTGCAGCAAAAAATGTGCGCTTAAATACGCAAGGAAAGCTTAACGTCGAAAAACTGCAATCACAACTGACAGCCAGCGCTTTCGCTACTCGACTCTCACACCTGCTCTCAGAGAGCACTCTTCAATAAGCCGACATATGCGAGCAGTGGAACCACATTTCCCGCTCATTAAGTACCGCCGCCGAAGAAGTAGTCGGATTTCAGCGAGCCCGAAAGAACAACTGNGAATGGTAGCAGCACGGAAAGTTGTAAGACCTCGAGCCCGCAGTCGATGATGAGATAATTGTTATTTTGGATTTAAAAAGTAAAAATCAGAAATAATTGTTATGTTTTTTTAATTTTGCAAAAAAAAAAATACAAATAAAAATTTATATATTTTTGATTCTCGGTGAAAAAAGAAATCGATTGGTATGTATCACTTAGTTCTAGAACATTTCCTTCATAGTGAAATTTTCAATGGCAATTTTCATCAATAACTGTTGTTTTCGGTCCCTGGTTTAAACCGATTTTTTTTTTGTTTTTTTTTTTTTGATTAGCCCAAAGTAATAGGGGTCTAACGGGACAGCACTGCCAAAGTGGTGAACTTCTAACGGTAGATGA
>NW_016232469.1:0-1205 GCF_001687245.7 Rhagoletis zephyria | reverse complement strand
TCTGGACCTGAATTCATTCAAATTGAAGCTGTAGCTGTAAAAAGCTTCAAATGAATTTAAAAAAAAAACCCATTACGCACTTTTTTTTAACTAAAAACAAAAAAAAATTTAAAACTACAATCAACTACAAACGATTTTGGACCTGAATTCATTAAAATTGAAGCTGTAGCTGTAAAAAGCTTCAAATGAATTTAAAAAAAAAACCCATTACGCACTTTTTTTTAACTAAAAACAAAAAAAAATTTAAAACTACAATCAACTACAAACGATTCTGGACCTGAATTCATTAAAATTTAAGCTGTAGCTGTAAAAAGCTTTATATGAATTTTATAAAAAACGCATTACGCAGTTATTTTTCAACTACAAACAAAAATTTTAAAACTAAAATCAACTACAAACGATTCTGGACCAGAATTCATTAAAATTGAAGCTCTAGCTGTTCAAAGCTTCATATAAATTACAAAAAAAAACGGATTACGCACTTATTTTTCAACTACAAACAAAAATTTTAAAACTAAAATCAACTACAAACGATTCTGGACCAGAATTCATTAAAATTGAAGCTCTAGCTGTTCAAAGCTTCATATAAATTACAAAAAAAAACGGATTACGCACTTATTTTTCAACAAAAAAAAATTTTTAAAACTACAATCAACTACAAACGATTCTGGACCAGAATTCATTAAAATTGAAACTGTAGCTGTAAAAAGCTTCATATGAATTTCTAAAAAACGCATTACGCACTTTTTTTAAAAAAAAAAAAGAAANAAACTACAATCAACTACAAACGATTCCGGACCTGAATTCATTAAAATAGAAGCTGTAGCTGTAAAAAGCTTCATATGAATTTAAAAAAAACGCATTACGCATTTATTTTTCAACTACAAACAAAAATTTTAAAACTACAATCAATTACAAACGATTCTGGACCAGAATTCATTAAAATTGAAGCTGTAGCTGTTAAAAGCTTCATATAGATTTAAAAAAAATGCATTACGCAGTTATTTTTCACCAAAAAAAAATTTTAAAACTACAATCAACTACAAACGATTCTGGACCTGAATTCATTAAAATTGAAGGCGTAGCTGTAAAAAGCTTCATATGATTTTTTTTAAAAACGCATTACGCACTTATTTTTCAACTACAAAAAAATTTTAAACTACAATCAACTACAAACCATTCTGGACCAGAATTCATTAAAATTT
>NW_016232468.1:0-1205 GCF_001687245.7 Rhagoletis zephyria | reverse complement strand
TCAATCACCGAACTTTAAAATCGGTAAGCAAAACTTTGCACTGACTTCCATGCTTCCTCTTTTCCCTCTTATCTAATCACCTTCCTAAAGGTCAGCCGGCGCCGCAGTTAGTTAGTGAGTGAGTGTGTGTGGCTAATTAGTCAGCAGCAGCAGCAGCGGTGTATTTTTTTGTTCCGTACCTGTCGTGCTGCCTTTGCCTTAATTTCCCGATTGACACTTGCTGCAAACGGCGCTAAAACTATTTCCCTGTCATGTTCGATTCAGAAAAAAATCCTCCAGTGTAGCAGCAGCAGCAGCAGCAGTGTCTCAATCAGTGGCACCTGTTGGCGCTCATAAATTAGCGAAATACCTCTCTTTCTGGTGGTGATGACTGGCTCGAGTAATGTGCACAGCAGCAGTGGCAGCAGCAGCAGTGGCACTACACTCCAGCAATGGTCCTCCTTTCCCTTTCTCCATCCTTTCAATCGTTGATTGAGACAATCACCTGGTAACGGCTATGGTGATGGCGATGGTAGTCTCACCTGTTCCCTCACTTTGCTGCTGTTGTTGCCAGTGAGGTGGTCTTCTCTTGTTGTCGCTGCTCCCGCTTTACATTTTCATTGTCACAGCTGACAAGGCTGCATTTGTTGTGTTGCCGTCCAACACTAGCACTTTGGAGCAGGACGAGGCTCATCATCACTTGCTCATCATCACCACAGCACCTCACTCTGTTTCCAGTACAAGTGTGTGTTATTGTAACCACCACCTCCGTTGTCTGGTAATTGCGGTAATTGCCAATTAGTGCGTGTCACCCGCACTGAACGTGCAAGCAAGCAAACAAACACATCTAGTTTTTGTCATCCATACAAACAAACAAACAAGCATCTGCTGTGAATAATTGAAATTGCTATTCCAACATAGCTTGTGCCTTTTCAGTCTACAAACTACAACCAAAAAATGCCTCAGCCGACGCCCACCAAGTTCTCGCTGCAGGTGAGCCAAATCCTGGACTGCATCACCCTGAAGGTGATCTTCTCGGTGCACTTTATTCTTCTGTCAATGTAAGTTGGTTTCATGGTTTTTTTAAAAACTAACATCTTTTTTCTTTTTCAGCGCTCTGACACTGCTAAACTGGCTGCCGGCCATCTTCCTCTACTACAACACGCTCTTCTTCTTCCTCCTCCTCTGGGGCAATCACCTTCTCAATAGGTCGGCTAATGATCGTA
>NW_016232467.1:0-1205 GCF_001687245.7 Rhagoletis zephyria | reverse complement strand
AGACCTTAACGAGTATGGTCTGAATACCCTTATTATTCGCCACTGTTTCAATAAACAAGAGCGTTCAAGTTCAAGCTATTGCTCAGTAAGTCGTCGGGAGAATCTACTGTTTTTTTTTATTCGCAAACAATATTCTCTATTCAGAGGGTCATTATCATAGTGGATGCAAATTATCATCAAATACTCCTCTATGCGAATCGAGTATCTTTTAAATCACTGAACAATCTTCCAATTGCTGGCTGGGATAAAACTAATGTTTGTATGCATGTACATAGGTATGTATGTGCCACAAACAGCATTGCGTTCCGTTATTGATAGTAAATTATTTATAATCGGTATTCTATATAGTAACTTAATCGGATTAAAGTACGTTTATGTGATTTCATAAGCGCAAAATATCAGCAAAACAAACATGTGATTAAGAAAAGAAAATAAACCGTTATGTTAACTGTATAAGTAAATCATTTAAATTTTGGTTTGCTGCGACTTGAGTAGAATTTATGACAAATATGTTGTGACGTATATATGTATAATACACATACACCCGACGACAAAACAGTTTTCATTTCAATCTAATGGCCGTTGTAGAGATATTTATGTAAATAAAAATTCAAATTAATAACAAAAAAAATATGTTAAATGCTATATACAGGGGCAATTTGAACCAATATTGACGTCTCATCTGCAACAACGAGGCAAAATTGAAAAGAAAGCACAAGCAGCTTCCCAGTGGCAAAATGTAATGTATAGTAATCGAAAAAATAATCAGTAAAACAATCCTTTTCACATTCGAAAATAAATTTTTTTCCCAAGGCGATGTCCTAAGAAAAGTGGGGCATTCAATTTTGCATTACCCAGTATCGAGAAATGAATGTGTTTTTATATGAAATTTTTGGGACTTTTTGGATAAATTAAAATGATGATTACATATTAAACAGTAATTGGATCTTAAACTCTCTTAAACTCATAAGAAATACATTCGATTACATATCACNTAAATGGGCTACAAAAGTGCAAATCTATTCAAAAGCTTGAATGTTTCACAAAAGTTTGTTGATATTTTTTTTAACACTGCACAAAATTTAAAACCTGGATATATAATATGTAAATGCTCTTAGAGCTCGCTATTTAGTTCTTGTATGTCATGAAAAAAGTGTTGTAAAGTTAACATTTGCAGCGAGGTAACTTCGTTTTTACTTATCTGT
>NW_016232466.1:0-1205 GCF_001687245.7 Rhagoletis zephyria | reverse complement strand
AACCAGGGACCGAAAATAATCGTTATTATGAAGGATTTTTATTTAAAAATCATTGTATAATCGTTATTTTCCGATCTATATAATTACGAACATTTTTCATCGTTATTTTGTGATTTTTATATTTTCGATCGTTATTCTTTGATTTTTATTTTTTCAATCATTTTTAGTCGTTTTTTAATGATTTTTTTCGGTAAAAAATAATCGTTAGTCTTTGATTTTTATTTTTTCGATCATTTTCAATCGTTATTTTACGATTTTTATGTTTTCGATCAAAAATAATCTTTGTTCTTTGATTTTTACTTCGTACTTCGAAGTACAGTGATATGTACTTCTTTGCAATATTTTGTAAACCAGGTCCTGTACTTCTCCGATCTTCTGGATGAACACCACATGGCCTAGGCGATAAATTCGTTCAAACCCTTTAAGTCGCCGCACACTGGGACGACTCAGTACTAGCCATGGCCAAAAATAGAAGGAGTTGAGCTAGAAGCACCAAATTTAGTACACCCTATTATTTACAGAAAATATAGTTTTTTGGAAAAAAGCATCAAAATCGGATTACAGATAGGCACACCTCCCATATACAAAAAAAGTAACATCCTATGCTAACCCTGCAAAGAATCAACATATTTCAATGGNTTGGCAGCCATGAATAAGAACCTTGTGCACAGTGCTGGGCATATAGTACCAAGGGTATAAACTGATATACAGATCTATAGTTTCATTAAGCAATTCTTGGAATTTATTTAGATCGATGAGCCTTTCGCAAGAGATAACGCTTAAAATTGTGCCAAATTTCTTTATTAAGTCTAAGCCAATTCCAGTAATTTTTGAAGAAACTTAAGGATTGGCAAAGAAACGTCTAGCAGAATTGCCGTCATTTGTTTTTCCATATCCTGTGCGAACAAAATCTACGAGCAAACCTAATTCTGCCCTAAATTCATCTTGAATCCTCTTTTTATTTTGGTTAAGTGTTGCTCTATTCTGCCAACCAGAAACCCTCCAACATTTTAATTTTCCTTTACAGGCCTTTCACGAATATGAAGCGAGATCATTTCAGTTGGTTTTGCGCCACATATATAACAAACAGAGCCACTGCTATTTTCACATTAATAACAGCACCATCTACCATTGTTAACATTACTTTAAAGCTAATAGTAATATCCAAGTTTTTAATGTGACAACTATACGGCACGAGATTGTTT
>NW_016232465.1:0-1205 GCF_001687245.7 Rhagoletis zephyria | reverse complement strand
TGTCCCCTTAAGGTATCTTAAGATTCGTTTTGCAGATTTGAAATGTTCAAAGCCAAAACAGTTGTTGAATTGTGAGAGGTAAGGTAAGTTGCCATCACATTTTTCTGGATTTCTAATTTCAGGTGCGGTTCTATTGGCGTAACGCATTTTTTGCATTATTCCATTCTGAACTTTGAAAGTAGTTTTTCTATATATTTTCTTTGTTTTAATATTATTTTTCCTTCTTTTTGCTTAATTTCAGTACCAACGAAATCTTTCACAGGTCCAATATCTTTCATTTCAGCATTTCTTTCGCTTTATGGTATATAGTTAAGATTTCGTTTTTGCTTTCGTCTATTAGAATTTCTGCGACGTATTCTTCTTAGTACTCTGGATTCTTCATTACTATTCGTTCTTCCAAGTCCCCGTTAAAGTAAGCTGTATTGACATCTAACTGATGTAATGTCAGGTTTTCTCGGCCGGCGATATCAGCAGTCTTATGGAACTTAGCTTTGCAACTGGAGCCCAAGTCTCATTATAGTCTATTCCCGGTCTTGGTGTGAACCCTCGTGCGACAAGGAGAGCCTTTTTGGTATCTCCTTTTTCTTTGAGTATCATTTTTAAGTCTACTATGTTCTTTCTTCTTTCTATTTTTATTTCCCACGTGTCGTTTTTTATTTGTGCTCTAATTTCCGCATTGATAGCTCCATGCCATTTTTTCTTTTTTTCGTCTTCATTTTCAGTTTCACAAAGGTATGTTAGTTCATCAACATCTCTTTCGCACAAGTTTGAAAATTTTTGGTATTCATCAGATGTTTATTCTTCGTCTACTACATAGTCATGTAGCCAATTAGGAGTTTTCCGCTTTCGAACTGATCTCTGACTTTCTCTTAAACTTCCTAGTTCGCTTATGCTTCTTGTTTTTGATTCAATTTCAGGTTCTTCAATTTGACAAGGCAGTGCTCCAGAAATTAGGGATGGGCACCGTTTCCAAAAAATCGGTTTTTTGATTAATCACGGTTTTTTATTCAGGTTTTAAACCGTTTAAAAACTGTATTAAAAACCTGATCTTTCAGTTTACCGAAAAAAAACGAATTACAAAAACACTGCAAAAACACCAAAAAACATCGATATCAAATTGAATTAATTTTACACTTACACTTCCCTGCAAAAACATTGACTATCATTTGACAAATCATTTGAGTAGCAAGACTGATAGAGATTTC
>NW_016232463.1:0-1205 GCF_001687245.7 Rhagoletis zephyria | reverse complement strand
AATAAGCGCGCCTGTTAGCGCATATACGCACAGCGGGTAAGGCATGCGACCCCAAAAATGCAATGCCGCAAAAATGCGCCACTGCGCACATTGCAGCAGCTGCTGTCAGGCGAATTACCAGCTTATTTGTATCTGTAGTTTGAGCTTCCTTAACGCCCCCCATGAAGAGGGTGTTTTTTTTTGTGACAGTTGTAGCACTGACAGCTTCTTTATAGCTTTAAGCGCGCTTTAGACAGTTAACACAACTGCATTTTTTACCTTCTCATAGCTTTATTCGCTTTTTTAACTCCAAACATATATGTAACTAACTCATAAATAAGAAACAGTTATCTTGCAACACATTCGCATCAACGCACTTGCACTTACATGTGTTCAACTGTGTTCGCAATTAACAAAATATAACTACATTACTCTTGTGCTATAATTTACTTTTTAGTAATTCAGTTAACATACATTTCATTTCTAGCTTAATAAAAAGCATAAAATGTCTTATCTTAAAAAAAATAATTGCAACAAAATTCTTTTACGAGGCTGCGAACACTAGCCAGACAGCATTTGGTTGCAGTTTCTAAGTTTTTAACCGACTTCCAAAAAAGGAGGAGGTTATCAGTTCGTCGGAATCTTTTTTTTTTTATATGTATGTTACCGCATAACTTTGGACCACGTCAACCGATTTCGATAATTCTTTTTGCATCGGAAAGGTAGTGTCTCAGAGGTGGTCCCATACTAATCTGGTTAAGNCAAGTCGGTTTTTTTTTTGCTAAAAAAGTACTTGTTATGCGTACTTTTTCACTTCAACTTGCAATTAGACTTCACTTCTTCATAACAAGCTTTTTCAAGACATAAATTTGAAATTTAATATCTATGCACACATATTTACGTACATACATAAATATGTACAAACGTATCATGCGAAAAGGCACAGACATGATTTACGAATTCGGGTAGCCAATTTATTAAGCAACTACGGGGGACCATAGAAAAAAGGGGAGGCAGGGGGGGGGGGGCAAATTAAAAAATGCTTCCCTTTCGCTATATTCTTCATTTATAACTGATAAATTTTACAAATATTTGATAAAGTTTTTTAAACACCACTAGGAAATGATTGGCCTAGGTCTTCAAAATTTATAGAAATAAGCCGACTTAACATGGCTTGTATAAGTAACTTTTTTCTTCGAAGCCCCTTGAATCACTTTTGGAAGCAA